>NW_024962263.1:50616599-50891599 GCF_019238085.1 Lagopus leucura | reverse complement strand
TCCTTCAGTAAAATCCTGCTTCTTTAAGCCTGTTCTAAGTTCCTCAATGCTAGCAAATTTCGGGATGCACATCTGGACATGGGCAAGCCTGAAAGCAATGGCATATTTCTGTACTCCTCCAGTACCGTATGCTCACCCTAGACACTGGAAAAGTCCTCTGTGAAAAAAAAAACAGCTATTTTTTCTTCCATGAAGGGAAGCTCAAAAAAAGCTTTGTAAAGGCCTAGAGATTATGCACTATCAATTAAACTACCACAACTGCAAACAAAACATACCATGGGAAATGTGAAATACCCCTTCCTCATTCTCCTTCCCCTTCACACATACACTCATACACACACAAACCCAGCTGCAAGGGATAAAAAAGGAGGAATTGCATATTGAGAAGAACCAGGTCCAGTCTGTAATTCTTCCTCCTCTTCTTACTTTCCTTTTTTTTTTTTCCCTACAGTTTACTACCATTATCTTCCATTAGAAAAGAAAGAAAAGTTGTTTATTCCAGCTACCAAGGTGAAATATCTAGGTATTTGTGTGGGATACATTATGTTTCAAAGGTTATCAGGCAATTAATTGAAAACTCTGATTTACACAAACTCAGCAGATCAGCAATTCCATTGAAATCAATTGAATTATTTGGGCATAAAAAGGAGAAAATTCAGACTCAAAGCTTCCAAACTCAAAGTGAAAGGGCTCAGAATTAAAAGCAGCAGCACACAGGCCAGCCAACTTCTATTTAACAAGAAGGCTCTGAGAAAATGTGGTAGCACTGTGCAGAGCTGCCCTCCCTGAGCCCCGGATTTTACGAGCTGCCAGGCCCTTTGCAGCACCCTGACTGTTGTGCCCAGCTGAGCCCTTCACCTGGGGACCTGCACAGGAGGGGATGATTCAGAGTCATCACACCTGGAAATCCACACTCCTTCATGGCCATTTGGTGAACTACTGAGAAACCAAGTGTGTAAATCAGCAGAAAACTAGCCAGGTTTCTGAAATGTGCCTGGCAGGCAGTTTTCAAGCCCTGCCTGGTTTTGGAAAGAACTTTGTCAAAATTGGACCCTCTCCACAAAGTGCTTTGATCTTGATGAATCGGTAAATTCCAACAAAAACTTGTTTAGTCAGAATTTTTCTGACCAGCGCTACTTCTTCACTTTGCCAAGCGTATTTATGGATCCTCAGGTTTTCTGTGTGGTTCCAGGCAAAGGTCTTCTGCCAGCATCATCCCGGTTGCTGACCCACAGAATTACAGAATGGTCCAGGTTGGAAGGGACTGCAAGAATCATGAATCTCCAACATTCCTGCCACATGCAGGGCTACCAACCTCCCCTTTTAATACCAGACCAGGCTGCCCAGGGCCCCATCCAATATGGCCTTGAATATCTCCAGGCATGGGGCATCCACAACCTCTCTGGGCAGCCAGTTCCAGCACCTCATCACTCTCATAGTAAAGAACTTAAGACCCCTGTGTCTTCACTTCAGATTGAGCTGAACACACGCACTCACCTCCCTGCCGTGTTTCCATGGGACAGTAGCACAGTGCTCAACACCCTGCTCCATCCACTGCATAGCTCCCTGCAGACCCAGGTAGCTCAGGGGGCTTTACCCCTGGTGACCTTTACTGAGTTCTTATATTGTCTGATGGTGACAGGACAAGAGGGAATGGAATTTAACTAAAAGAGGGGAGAATTAGTTGAGATGTAAGGGGAAGTTTTTCTCTGAGATTGCAGTGAGGTGCTGGCACAACTGCTCAGAGAAGCTGTGGGTGCCCCATCCCTAAGGCGCTCAAGGCCAGACTGGATGGGTCCCTGGGCAGCCTGATATGGTGGAGAGCAGCCCTGTCCACAGCATGGGGTTGGAGCTATATAATCCTTAAGGTCCCTTCTGACTCAGGCCAATCATCTGTTATTACGATTCCGTGACTGAAGTACCACTACCCCATATCACAGACAGAGAAGCTGAAACACTGAAATAACCAGGTAGGGAGTGTAACAGCAGCACTAAAAAGAAATTGCCAATCCCTGTGATGCTTATCTCCATACTCTGTCAGGCATCTATTTCCACACCTAGACCTGCAGCTACTGCTGTGCAACTAAGTCCAGAATGGGCATGGGAGAGACCACATGTAGAACAGGGAGGAAGGCTGAGAGAGGTTCGGCCAAGATTAAATTAATCAGTTTCCATCCTTGACTGGCAAAAACAAGGCACTGCACCAAGACAAGGTGTTATTGTCTGCTTTCAAGCGTACCCTCCCTTTCAAGTTTTTCTTTCTTAATAAAGTATCTGAGGTCATGCTATTGTCATCAGAGCTTGGCGAGGGCTCAGCAGCTGTCACCGTGGCAGCAGGAGTGTGCCTGGTGCCAGTCGCCTTTGTCACGGCAACTGCAGCAATGTAAGGAGAAGGGCCTTGCAGGATGCAGGACAATACTGGGAAGGAAAAGGAGGGAATCCTCGACCTTGGGCCAGGGACTGGTGGCAGACTATTGAACCCAGCGTGTCTCGGCAAACCACAAGGAGTAAAAATTCTTGGAAGCTGCAAAGGTTGCAAGTGAAAACAAAGGATTCTGGCGTGTAGGAAATAGAACAAAACGCAGAGAAATTTGTTTTGTTTTCAGAGATAAAATAAGCAAACAACACTGGGCTAGGGTCAGGAGTGCTGTGTCCTGAATGCAGGGCTGACAGCAGAGCAGAGGGCAAAGAGGCTGCAGCAAAGCTGCAGGCAGGTAGGAAAATGCTCAGAGATTGTTCAAACCTCATGCTGCAGGTGAGGGACTCCACACCAAAAGAAGAAAAAGGAAAAAAAAAGGGACGATGACGTCCCCTACTAGAGTCTAAAACATAAAATCATCCATCCAATCACAACCCTGGTGATGCAATGCAATAAAATAATTTTCACATAGTTGAGGCAACAGATAGAAGCAAGTTAATTGCCACTACGGAGCTGCGCCAGCTAGGAGTTCAGAGGAGCAGTATGCAGGAGCCTTCTTCTTCAGCTAAAGCCTGCACACATAAATGGCTGTAGAAACCAGTGCAGAGGATGGTTTTATGAGTCCATGTAGACTTGTTAACTTAATAAATGTTTCATAGCTGACATGTGGGGTGTTTTGTCCTCTTTTTCATTTGTGTTTGTATCAGATACATCCAGAAAAGTAGCACTGACAAAAAGATGCTTATTTCTAAAGGTTCAGTCCAGAAACACTTGTAGATACAAGCTCACACCTAGTAATGATCACTGTCTCCTATGCACCAGAAGCTCCAGTTTGCTCCCTGGGCCTGGCTTTCACAACTCCGTGGGTGTTCCATTAGGACAGGAAGAGAAGAAATAAATCACAGCTAAGCACAGTCACCGGTGGAGCCACGGGCTGGTGGGATGCTGCCCAGGCTGCAATTTGGTGGGCATACCTAGGCCAGAACCCCTACATTTTGAAAAACACCGTGGCCTTTTAAATGACCACAAGTGGCCAGAACCTCAGCTTTATTCCTTAGCCAAAAGAAAAACACCTCCAGGAAAAGGGCAGTGGGAGCAGTGGGCAGGATGCAGAGGGAAGAGTGCCATCTGCTGAAGCTGTGGGCTGCTTGGGGCTGCCTTGCTCTCAGAGTCCTCCACCAGCTTAGTGGGAGAACGCACTTGCGCTGTCCATGTCCCATGTCAAAAGTCTCCCCATGGATAAAATAAAATAAAATATGAAATGCCCCTTTACAGCCTGGAGGCTCTGCGGTGCTGTGGGAAGTCAGCAGGGGGTAGGGTTTAGTGACATGGGAAGGATGCTCGCCTGTCAGCACAGCACTAGGTCTCAGCAGTCCCGGTGCCAGCAGCCCGGCTGGCTGCTCCCCTAGGAGGCAACACAACTTGTTCTCTTTCTTTCTCAGCAATTTCACAGCTTCCAGGCCCTGCTGGAGTTCGCCCTTACTCCCCTCATTCCCACTCTTGGACTGCAGAGCTATTCAGAAGGGATGCTGGTAACGCTCCCGCAGCTTTCAAAGAGGACAGTTAATTGCAACAGGTTAAGGACCCAGGGCTTTTAGCAGCTCCTTTTGCCTTTTTTTCTCTCCTCTTTCTTGTCTGTAAGGGAATGTAATTAGCTAAGACCTGTGAAAATAACACCATCTGATGCAGAGCTCCCCTCCATACAGTGCTGTGCCACCGGCAGGGCCAACACAGCAGGTGTGTTATTCTGCCAAGCTATTTCCACCATAGCAGTCCCCGTGCAGGCTGTCCCTCTCTAGTGTGATACCACTATCTAAAATGACAGAAAGCATCTGAAGGAGACGAGGGCGTCCCTGTGTGCCCAATAATAGGAAGAAACGATGCCAGGAGATGGACAAACAAAGCTGATTTTGTCTATGTTCAGGTATTTTATGCCACTGAAGGAAGAATGATAAAACCTCGAAAGTGATGAAGGAGAGTAAGTGTACTGTATCTTCCCTGGGAAGGTCAGTATTCAATTGTATTCGGGATCTAGAGAGTAACTTAGTTCAGAGAAAGGGGAAAGATTCTTCTCCAGTTTGTGGGCAACAGTGACAGTGCACAGCCTGAAGCTGCTTAGGGAATGTGTTCTGGGGCATGAGACTTTCTAGGCATGCTTATGGCAAATAGATTGACACAGTAATCACAAATCAGCCTTCCTTCCCCTTGCACTCCGCTTAACCTTATTTATGCTTGCCATTTTTTGCACTTTTTCATGTTACTATTTTAAAAAATAATAATAATGAGAGGGAGAAAGAAACAATTTCAGTTTCTCAGCTGCTCATAAACAGTTCTACAACCTTTCTGTAGAGAAGAAACAGAAGGGGGAAGGGACAAGCAAATGTGGCATTAGCTTTGTGACTGTGGTTTTTGTTTCCATAAACCTTAGAGCACAAGAATGCATGAGATATTTACACAAATCTTTCCACAATTCCTGTGGCCTTTGGGAGCATTGCATTTGCATGACTTCACCACTGCGGCTGGTTTGTGCTTTCTCAGCAGCATTGCCTGCACCAGGGAGCAATCCTGGCCTTTCCCAGTAGTTCTCCCTCTCCCACTCTCAGATCTCATCACACCAGTGTGTGTTTAATACAAGCTGTGTTAATGCAGGAGTTCCTGTCCTGCTTGTTGTCCAGTTTCCCAGGGATGGTACAGGAAGTTTCCCAACTCATCTTGTAAATAAAAGAGAGAAAAATGTTATAGTTAGTGAAAGTGGTGATCATTTATATCCTTAAGTAAATCTCAAGGGATAAGAGAGGGAGGAGGGTACTTCTGAAAGGCTACTGAAGTGAGGTAGAAGTAAGCTGGTCAAACATATAATGAAAAATGCAAAGTGCAGCCCGGTCTTTGTACTGATGACTCACAACTATTCACTCTGCATCACTGGGTTATGGGGAGCTGAATCCCATGGAGACATTTCCAAGTGAATAGACTACTGAACAAGAACTTGGCTATTGGGCCCTGCCCTCTGCTGCCCTGATCGGTGACTTCCAGCAATCACTCTGCTCTGTCTATACCCCATTTTCTCAATCTAATAAAGAGATGTTGCTCAATCTTTAAAAATACTTTGACTCAATGTCTGAAAGTGCTTTGTTAGGGCCAAGGCATTATTCTCCCTAAGCAGGAATATCAAGACACCCAGCACACAAACTGCTGTTGGGGAAACAAAGCCACAATATCTACAAGGGAAAAAACGATGTCTGCAAGGGAGCATGGTCTTGCCCTTCCTCACTATGGCACTATGACTATGGCTGTGGCAGCTTCTTCTGCACTAGTAGATATCATTAAAAGTTGGATTGTATCTCTGGTCTTTGTTCTGGAGGACCTGAGGGGAAGGTGAAGGAAGGACCACACATCACCATAGCTGTACACTTGACAGGGCCACCTTGTTTTCTGAGGCTGCGCTCAAAGCAGTGCTGTACCTCTCTTCCCTGCTACGGCTGAGCCCACGTGAGACCAAGCCCAGGGGCAGAAGTAAAAGCAGATTCATTTGCAGGGCTTTAACACTTGATATCAGAACCAGTGTGCAATGACATAAGGCAGAAGCATGACCACAGATGGCTTGTAAAAATTCAGCTTTGTCCCTCACAAGTGAATCCATAATTAAAACTGCAACTATGGTCCATTGTACTTATCCAGCAGGAGGATTCATTCCTGCTACCACTTGAGTCAGCAAGTTTCTCTATTTACAGTAATCCCTTACTTTGTCTTTCTTTCATTATTATTAAAACAATTTAAAAGCCTTTAATGTCAGCCAACTGGTGTTTTAAATTATATTTTCCAGGGAGAAAAAAAAAAAAAAAGTTGAGTGTTCAGAGGGGAACACTTATTAGTTATGTTATAGTTCAGCCAGAGACACTCCAGTGACTCTTAGAAAGTGTTGAAATTACAGGTTCGTGACGTATACAGTGTTGAAACAGCAAGTTACTGCAACACTTGGTCCAACGCGAACATGCAATTTCAACACTTCCTAGGTCTTTTGTAAACCCCTATAACTGACCAGAACAAATGCAAATTCTGAAAAGGTCTCAAGCAATGTGCTATATAACAAGACAGAAGGGAAAACCCATTTGATTTCCAGCACTGCTACTCTTACACAGGATAATCATTCTCAAAGTATGTTTGATTTGTAAAAAAAAAACTGTCATCCATCAGGAAGCTGTTTCAAGGCATGAATGGTCTGATCCAGTATGATAACATCCAACCTCAACTTATGAATTAGCATTTCCTTTGGTGTCACAAGAAATTCAGCAGGAAAGTACCTGCCCTGGCCTAAGCAAAAGATATTTACAACTAACCTCCAAAATGTGCTGTCCTAGAGCTTCACAGAGACCATAATAACACAATGTTAAACACAGGGATAAAACATTCTTGACCAAAGAGAAGCTGCAATTTAAAAACACAGCAAAATTTGATATTTAAAAATACACCATGGCACTATTTCAAAATATCATTTGTTATATAACCAGGAAGCAGCAGGGCAGGCAGGATCAAGGTTCTCACAGCATTTGTTTTTAAGACAAGGAGAGTACAGGATTTGCACTCGACCTCCTCACACTGAGCTGCTTTGGTCTCACTTACAAAAGAAATGCTTTTTCCTTCCAAAGAGGCTGCAGAACAACAGCTTTATGTCCCAGCTCTGGTAAGAGGCTCAGGTGAGGAGACTCCACCTGTACAGCACCCCATGGAAGCTGAGATGAAACCTCCAGGAGCACCCTGTGTAGCAGTGGCACAGAGGACTTCAACCACCCTGACATGTGCAGGAAAAGTAGCACAGTAAGCTGTAGGCAATCCAGGAGACTCCTGGAATACACTGAGGATAACTTCCTGAGCCAGGTATTAGACAGCTCCACCAGGGGGATGCAATGCTGGCTCATTAATGTGAGTGAACTGATTGGTGACAACAGGATTGGAGCTTGCCTGGGCTGCAGTGATGAAGTTCACACTCTTGAGGTATATGGTACAGGCAAAGAGGAAGCTTAATTTTAGGAGAGCTAAATTCCAGCTCTTCATGGAGTTAGTCAACAAAACCCCCTGGAAATCTGTCCTCAACAACAAGGGAGTGGAGCAGAAATGGCAGATATTTAAGGAAGCTTTCCTTAGGACACAAGAGCTCTCCATCCCCAGGTGTAGGAAAGCAGGAAAGGAAGGCAAGAGACGGCAGGGCTGAACCAGTATCTGCTGGTCAAACTGGAGTGCAAGAAAATGCACAGGCAATGGAAGCAGGGATGGGCAACCTGGGAGTAGTCTAAGGATGCTGTGTAGGGATGGTGTCAAGAATGCAAGGCCCAATTAGAATTGGTCTTGGCAAGGGCTGCAAGGAAAGATATGAAAGGCTTCTATAGGTACATCAACTGGAAAAGGAAGGTCCAGGAGGATGTATCTCCTCTGCTGAGCAATACAGGCTAGTAACAGCAGAAAAGGAGAAGGCTGAGATGATACTCAACCACTTTTTGCCCCAGTCTTTGCTAGTGACTGCTCTACACACAGTCCTCAAGCAGATGGTTCAGAAGATGGGAACTGGGGGAGCACTGCCCCTCCAGCTGTAAGGAAACTTCAGCGGATGAAGAACTGGTTTGCAAGATCGTACCCAGAAAGTGGTGGTCAATGGCTCAGTGTCCAAATGGAGATCAGTGATGAATGGTCCCTCAGGGGTGTGTATAGTGTCCCCAGTGTTGAGACTGGTGCTCTATGACATCGTTGATGACATCAACTGTGGATCAGGTGCATCCTCAGCAAGTTTGCGGATGACACTAAGCTATAGGATGTGGTCAGCATGCCTGAGAGACAGGATGCCATCCAGAGAGACAGACAGGCTTGAGCAGTGGGCCCAGATTAACCTTATGAATTTCAACAAATTCAATTGTGAGATCTTGCACCTGGGTCCTAGCAACCCCCACTATTAATACAAGCTGGAGGATATAAGGATGGAGCACAGCCCACATGAAAATGACGTGGGAGTTCTGGTGGATGGTAAACTGGACATGAGTCAGCAGTGTGCCCTCACAGCCCAGAAAGCCATATTGTGGACTGCATCTAAAGAAGTGTGGTTAATAGGGTAAGAGAGGAGATTCTGTCTCTGTACTCTGAGCTGGTGAGACTTCACCTGGCATACTACATCCAGGTGTGGAGTACAGGAGAGACATGGACCTGTTGGAGCATGTCCAGAGGAGGGCCACACAAATGATGCTGGGGCCATTCAGCCTGGAGAAGAGAAAGCTCCAGGGAGACCTGATAGCAGCCTTCCAGTTTCTAAAGGGGAGCTATCAGAAGGAAGAGGACAGGCTCTTTAGCAGAGCCTGTGGTGATAGGATAAAAGGAAATGGTTTCAAACTAAGAGAGGGGAGATTTAGACTGATTACAAGGAAGAAGTCTTTTACACTGAAGGTGGTGAGACACTGGCACAGGTTGCCCAGAAAGGAGTCATTCAAAGTCAGGCTGGATGAGGCTCTGAGCAACCTGATGTAGCTGTGGGTGTCTCTGTTCGTTGCAGGGGAGTTGGACTAGATGATCTTCAAAGGCCCTTTCCAATACAAACAATTTCATGATTCTTTCTGCATTTGTATCCCTGCCTCTGAGAGTAGATGAGAGACTGCGCACACGTTTCATCACTCAGGTACAGGAAAGAGGTAAAACAAATCCTCAGTTCAGACCCAACCCCTGGGCATCGAGATGAAGCAGGGCTCCAGTGGCCACAGGCCGCCCCATGTTCCCTCAGGCTCACACTGCACAATGAAGCAATGCAGAAGACTGGGATTCGTAACAACACATTTCCTTGTGTCTATCTGGCATTCTTCTGAATATTTCATGCTAATTTTAGCACTTTGGCAGCTGAGGAGGGGTAAAACGGAATAAACATATTGTGTCTATGGGGCTGTAAATATATGGCCCCTGACATACCAGCTTCAGTTTCTCTGCATCGATCAAAGCTGGAATAACAGCAGAAACAGCAGTTTCAGTGTTATGTGCAGCTACAGTTCTAATTTATTTTTGGAGAACATAATTTCCTAAGATAGCAGAGAGCTTACTAGGAAAATCATGATAAATTATAATAGCCTCTCTTCTGTACAACTTCTTACAGAAGCTGCTTTTTTTTTTTTTCTTTTTTTTTTTTTTTTTTTGGACCACTACAGTGTACTGCATACTAGGAAGAAGGTACTTAGGATAGGATTTATTCGTAGCTGTAAGCCAAAATACATATTGCCTTAGATGAGAGTCAGTACTATCACAAAGAACTGTGCTGACTGGGTTTAATGAAATTGGACCTGGGTGTCAGATTTTAGCTTGGTAGAGTTAACAGCTGGGATGAATTGGACCAGAAATATGCTGTGTAACAGCATTTCAGTGGAATCCTCATGCAAAAGAAAAAAGAAAAAAAATAAGAAAAAAATAAGTATGTGGAATATGTCACGCTAACAGTTGACAGTGTAGCTGCAACACCAAACATTAAATAAATAAATTCCATACGTAACACAGGCACAGAAAAATTTTCAGGAAAGCGCCTCAGAGCTGCATATCCTTGCATCTATAAATCTCCATTAAATCAGTTTGAGTGGGGTGAGTGTTAGAGACAGAGCTGCCAGAAATAGCTCTTTTCCTGCAAGATGTAGAAAAGATTACAGCTGAGATTGAGACAGCAGGGTGGGGAGGGAGAGAAGGGGAGGGCTGGGGGGAAGCGAGGCAAAAGAGCTGAGCTGGAGGAGGCGGGGGAGCCGTGAAAGGCATCTCATAAAAGTCCCATTTGTTGGAAGGCTGCAGGAAGTGGAGGCAGCTTTGGCACACGTGTCCATGGTGCTAAATTAACTGTTAACACAAATAATCAAAGTGCAAGGCCCATCAAGCCGCTGGCGCCAGCAAAATGAGGGAGCGGCCAGGTCAGCTCTGCCTCTGGAGCTCGCCAGCTAGCAGGTGGAGACCAACCAGGGACTTGACAGGATGGAAGTGCTTACAGAACACACTGACCCACTGACAGAGGAAAACACCACTGCACTCCTGCTTTCCAGCTATTGTGTGTGCAGAGTGCATTTTGGTGCGTATTTTTATTTTGAATTTATTTATTATGCCCTATGTGTTTTTTTATGCTTTGGTGTTTTTTGTTTTTGTTTTTCAACCTTTTTTTTCAGCAAGTTGTTGCAGTTGAGCACTCTGGCACCCTGTAAGTTGTAACACAGTGCAGCCCTTGTTTGGCAGCAGGGATGAAGGAAGAGCTGAGCAGACGAAGGAGGAGCAGCAGCATCCATGATGGCGCTACTGCTGAGTAGAATTAGTCTTGCAAGCAAGTAGAACTGCACCTCACATCAAATTTGGACGTGCTGAGGTTCACTGAAAGTCTCAAATGATCTCACTGTATTGTACTGTGGAAAAAGAAACCGCTCCAGCTATCACCCTGCTCTGGTCTCAGTGAGATAGCTCCGTGAAAAGGCTGTCTAGTGAGCAGCTCCCACCTCACTGAAATGCTGAGACTTGAGCTAGCTTCAGCGGCTGCTTTGCTGAGCTGCGTGACACAAGGCAGCTGTAAACCCTGTTTAACTGCCCAGTAAAGCCAGGTTTACAATTACTTTGCGTGACCAAAGATCTGGAAAGCAATCACAGTGCAGTGGGGAATAAGGCCCTGGAATTGCAGACATCTTTTCCTCTCTTTGCCCAGGTACAATGCATATAGCTAGATGCTATTGTAAGTTACATACACAGTATGTACATGTGCTGTCTACGTAGATATTTACATCACACACTTTGGTTTGTTTTGGCTTTTGTCAAACATGAAAGTATTCTCTATAGATTCAGCTGCAGTTGCATATATTCAGCAGAAAAAAGTGCTTGCAATTGCAAGGCACTGCAATCAAGAGCACGTATTATTACTTAGCATAAAATGTGCTACAGAAAACAAAACCCAGAAATGAACCAAATTACTTAAGGATTAATATCACACAAAACCAGAAAATTTCAGTAAGGGTGCACGCACTTAGGGAATCTACACAGCTTTAATTATGCTTTTGATTCATAACTGAAAGTATAAAAATCAAATGTATTTTTAACAGTTCTCATTAAATTTATATCAGTCAATAGGTGGCAAAATGGTCAACAAGAATATACGAGGAGAATATAATCTTATCATAGGGCCAAATCATTCCTTTTGGTGAAGCTACCAGTAACTAAAATGATAAGTCAGCACTAAGTTCAAAAGTGATATTCTTACATATCTTACAAACAACGTTTTAGGTTAAAATTTATATGAAATATGAAATTTATATGAAGCACTGAAACATGAAGTAACAGAAGAATTAAGACAATTTGGGCTGCTATACCAGTACATTCACATATAAAACCAGGGAAGATTACCATAGGGCTTAGTATGACAACACCAACAACTCCTCTTGGATGGAGTCTTCTCCATCATGTGGAGCATCCATAGGTCACTTTGACCCGTACTGGAAACAAAGTCTGTGGTAGATCCAAAGATGTACCACAGTTCTAACGGTATTTTAGACTAATGCCTTTAATAGCAGGGATCATCCTTTAGCTAACTGTAAATTTTAACTGAACCATAGCCAGCTGTATGATCTGTACAAAGAGCACCCAGGAACTACAGCCGCAGGCATCTGGTCCAAGGAGCAGGTAAGACAATTTACTCATAAGTCAGATAGACTGGTGAAAACTTTTACAACGCAGCAAAATGTAGGAAATCTTAGGAAAAAACAAAAACAAAAACAAAAACAAAAACAAACATGGATGAATTAAAAACAGAGGCACAGAAGCACACGGACAAAGAAACAAAGACAGAAAAATAATAATAAAGTCATAGCCCTAAATTACTGTTACCCTTTGTCCCCCTTCTAATAAGGGTTAAACCAACTTCACTGAGACCTTCCATGCGTTAAAGTGGCATGAAACAGAGAGAGGTTTTCTGTAAAAGGAATGGGTAGACACTTAAAACTGTGACTTAGACCTGAAGTTAGGTGGCCCATATTACACATGCTGCTATATGTGCCCCTGTGAACATATGTACATACAGCCCCCTCTGAAGATATCATTTTATGTGAGCAGTGGGTCCTTGCAAATATGTGTCAGAGATTGCAAGTACTATCACAGCTAACAAATTAATGGCAATGTTGTAATTGCTCTGAAAAAAAAAAAAAAAAAAAAAGAAAGAAAGCCAAGCATTTCCTGAGTAGGTAGGAAAAGTCATAAATTTCAAAGACTAGAGAATCTGGTTAATTGAATAAGAAAATTAAAATACAAGTCCATTAAACAAAGTGCATATGATAAAGAATCCCTTTTCTGACATTGAGCCAAGCTAGAAGAAGAATGTCACTATTGCAGTTTGATAAAAATTACTGAAGACGCAAAGAAACCAAGTCAGAAAAACAAAGTTCCAGACATCTAAAGATGAGATCGCTGCAAACACATCAAGACTGAGTAAGAGCTAATTTGGCTTCTGTCCAACAACTCATAAATCCAGCTGAAATTGTTATTAGAGTTTTCAGAGTATATAATAGTTAGCACTAACTGTCTTATGTTTAGCATAGCCAATTAAATATCTATCTGTTTTGCAGTATGCCTGTTTGTTAAGGAACCACAGCCTGTGGTACCTTACATTCTCCCTATCCAAACATTGGCATCGGGCTCTGCATAACATTTGTCTTCATCCTGCCCCTCCTGCTGTGGATGGGACCTGCTGATGCATGCCACTGCTACATTTTGATCTGAGTTTCCTTCTGACAGATGCTCTGGAATAAGAACAGCCCAACAAGAGCTCGGGACACAACTGAGCTGAACTTTTGTGAGAAAATATGGGCATGAGGGCAAGTAGGTTTTCCACTAAGTAATGCAACATATATTACTCTGGTAACTGAGGAACCCACCATTCCATTTACATATTTACATTTCTGAATCGACGGTTCATTCAATTGCCAGGAAGAAATTTCTCTTCCCTACTGCTCAAAGCAAGTACAAGACCCTCACTTCTTCTAAGGAGAAACAAAGATTTCTGCTTCTCCTAACAAGAACTTTGGACAAAATAACTCAAGACACTGCTGTAGGTCCAGAACAGGAAAGAAACCAGTCACCCCTCAACACAAAGGATAGAATGTCTTCTACCCTGAAAGAATAAAGGTTAGATAAAAGGGGAAAGCTAGCCTGATCCCATTTGAAAGGCCTCAGCCTGGGGTTCAGAGACTGTTTTTTATTAACTAACATCTAAACACCAGGAACACTCCACCAACATTTGTATATGAAAATCAGAGACGCTCTCATTCCATCCAATTTTTCTGTTCTTAGTAAGACTCAAAATGTCCAGAATAGGAAATATTAATGCAGTGAGACATCCAAAAATTTGACAAACAATGAAGAGAGAAGTCATAAGGATTTACCAGAGACAAAGAAGAGGGGGGGAAGACATAGACAAAGTATTCTCTGCAGATGTATGTTCTTCCCACTCTCCTTTGTTTAAATAACTTCTGTGCACCTTTTGTAAGCTGAATTCTAAACTCTCAGGGACACAGAGATGTATCTAGAGAACATGCATCTTAATGTGCCCAAAATGATTGGGAATTATATGTGATTTGGCTCTTATTTTCTACACAAGTGAAGAATATTACTCTGCACAAGAGTGTCATAAGCTCCATACGACAGTGCATAAAGTCCACCCGTGAAGAAAGCTCTTACATATTATCTCTGGCTACTGGATTTCTGAAGCACAGGGGTGCATGGAATGCACAATTAAGAAACACATCAAGCAACACAATTTCTCAATTACAAACAAAATGTTGTGGTTTTCTGCTGTTTATTTCACTGCTTAATCTCCCTCAGTCCGTTCCCAGACAATATCAGTGAAGTGTCTTCCTCTATAGGGTATTACTACATGCCAGGAAAGACCAGTGGCTTCCCAAATACCGTGCATGTTAAAACTGAAAGTTCTCAGATTTAAATCCTCTCACTCAACTCATCCAAACAAATGTTAGTTCATACAACAGACTGTATAATGCAAAGAGATTTCTGGACCTAGATCTAAGAACATTTTTGCCCATTTCATTCTGATACAGCCTCAAGCAGCTCCGCTAGCTTTGACTTTACAAACATCAGTCATGTTAGCGCTGCAGAACACCAAAGCAAACTAGCCCTACTTCTCTTCCTCTGTCCCCAGTGGAACTAATTAGCTCAGCAGCAGAACTGTACTGAAGCCTTCAAATCCTGAGATAGCTCATCTAGTGATTGTTCAGGGATGTCTACATTGCATTACATTAAATATATAATATATAAATTATATAAATTATAAATATATAACTTTCATACACCTTCCATTTCTTACAGCCATGACTGTCCATAGATGCAAAGCTCTTCAGGCACAATGAAAATGCCAGACAATAAATCTAAGAATACTGAGAGATCTGACAGCCATATATGCAACTCATATCCATGTGGTTAATCCTGTACCAATACTAAAAAGGGAGTTTCTGCCCCATCACAAATCCCAGGTTCTTATTTCACCCAGGTCTAGCTAAGCCATTAAATGTGTCTCCCACCAGTATTTCAAAGGCTTAAATACAACAGTATTTGACCCACAGCCTTTAATGAACATGTATGAATACACACTAGAACGAATTTGGTGAAACAAACTCCCATTGTTCTGAAAAAAGTTAATAAATAACTGTAAAGGCTACCACTTTCAAAGATTATACTGTTCCCAGCTCACCCCCATATTGGTTTCTACAAGGAAAAATGAGTTTCACTGAGCTTGAAGTAATAAGTGGCCACTTGCAGTGGTCACTAAGATGATGTTTTTCAGAAGATTGAACAGCCTGGCTACTCCTATGAAATATCAGAATGGCTGACTGCATACCACCATTTCACAGAATCACAGAATCACAGAATTGTAGGGGTTGGAAGGGACCTCCAGAGATCATCGAGTCCAACCCCCCTGCCAAAGCAGGTTCCCTACAGCAGGTCGCACAGGTAGGCATCCATGCAGGTCTTGAACATCTCCAGAGAAGGAGACTCCACCACCTCCCTGGGCAGCCTGTTCCAGTGCTCCGTCACCTCACTGTAAAGAAGTTCTTGCGCACGTTTGTGCGGAACTTCCTATGCTGCAGTTTCTGGCCGTTTCCCCTTGTCCTGTCTCCACTCACCACTGAAAACAGTCTGGCCTCGCCATTCTGCCCCCCACACCTTAGATACTTATAGGCCTGGATCAGGTCCCCTCTCAGTCTCCTTTTCTCAAGGCTGAACAGACCCAGTTCACTCAGCCTTTCCTCATAGCAGAGATGCTCCAGGCCCTTCACCATCTTTGTGGCCCTCCACTGGACTCTTTCCAAGAGATCCCTGTCTTTTTTGTACTGGGGAGCCCAGAACTGGACGCAGTACTCCAGATGAGGCCTTACCAGGGCAGAGTAGAGGGGGAGGATCACCTCCCTCGACCTGCTGGCCACGCTCTTTTTGATGCATCCCAGGATGCCATTGGCCCTCTTGGCCACAAGGGCACACTGCTGGCTCATGGCCAACCTGTGTTCCACCAGGACACCCAGGTCCCTCTCCGCAGAGCTCCCCTCCAGCAGGTCATCCCCCAACCTGTACTGGTGCATGCAATTATTCCTCCCTAGATGCAGGACTCTACACTTGCTTTTGTTAAACCTCATCCGTTTTTTTTCTGCCCAGCTCTCCAGCCTGTCCAGGTCTTGCTGAATGGCAGCACAGCCTTCAGGCATTTATTTAACTCCCATCTTCACAACAGGCAATTCCCAAACTGCTAAGAAGTAAACTCTAGAACTCTCTGCTTCATAACCCAGGTGTTTACCTACACTAACCCAACACCGTTTGCTGCTTTTGGTTTCTAGACTGCACGTGATCCTAGAGTCACACAATGCGCAGGAGTAGTTAATATTGCCCATGTGGCCTTAAATAATCCCTTCATTTTCAGTTGCCATTAATCCATGAAAGGAAAGCACAGGCAGCCTGAACTAGCACTTTCTCAGTTTGTTCTATCATGAACTGCTTTTTCTCAGCGGAACTGCACACAAGCAGTAGAGATAGCTATGCCAGGAGAGGGGGCAGGGGGGAAAGAAAGGCTTTTTCCTCCTGAGGGCTTTTCCGCTTTCCTCATAGCTTTCTGCATAATATAGCTCCTCTTTTCATTGCCCAGCAGGGGATCCCAGAGGCCAGAGGCAACTTTTCCCCTTGGTTTTAGAGCAAGTATGATAGATTCTTGTTTTAAGAACAGTTTATTAGTTGTTTGCTCTTGAGTATTATATCATCACCATTACAGCAAAGTTGCTCTCCTTCTAAATTTCGTTTATTCTTTGGCACACAGGAGATGTCTTGGGTTACACAGCTAACATCTCTTTATGCACCAGTCAGTGAAAACCTTTCCATTGGCTCTGGTGGTGCCAGACGAGAAGTTGCAAAGGTGTTGAAAAAATGATCCCTTTCGGGCTTAATTCTGTTTCCACTGGTAAAATTCCCTCTGACATTGACAGAAGTTGCTTTCAGACCATTTACTTAAGCAGCTTTTTAGAATCCATGAAGGTATTCAGTTATCATATAAGCTTCTGCTTGATAAGGAATGCTCACAGGCCTTGAAGACTGTTTATGCTGCATCTTGTTAAAAATAAAGTTATCACTAAAAAATGTCTTACAGCTCAAGTAAGTTGCTGTAGAAATAGCCAAAGATGAAATATTTTGAAGAGGTACCCAGTTAGGGACAGTATCTAGTTATTTTGTTAAAACACAGTGTTTCCAAGTTCTTAATAAATGGGAACATTTCTGATCAGAGTATGTACCCATGTTGTATTATATAGCTTTGTACCTTTACTACTTTATACAGACATTTTCAGCCTCATTTTTATCCAAGCTTAAAGTGCTTAAATTCCCAAGCCACAAACAGCAAGCAGAAGATTCCTTTTCCACTTTTGTAATAAAACTGAAGTGCAGAAAAAGATCTATTATTCAAAATGACTCTGTAGAAGCCAAAAGCATTGATTAAATGGCATTACATTCTTCCTTTTTCACTAAATCTTTGCTTAAAAAATTCAGATATTTATTCCACGTACACAGAAAATCAGTTTTCCATATACTTAGGGTCTGGGTAGGAGGTGCTTTCTCTTTATTTTGTTTTCTGTTGTTATGCCTGAGGGATTATTTTTCCCATCCCAAAATAGGCTATGTTATCATTCTCTTCAACAAGTTCAAGAAACTACAACCAGAAAACTCAATGTTCAAAGAAGAAAAAAGGCACCTTTTATCTTATCTCTACACATACTTTTAATTCTGCCAGACATCACTGCTGGCAAAACTCTCTTCATTAGCAGAGAACTAACAAGTTTGCTACATTAATGAGTTGCAAAAAGTAACTTTACAGAATATGTTTACAGACATAATGAAAGAGGTCGAAAATCAAGAGTGTAACCTGATATTTTTCAGATTATGGACTTTAACACTTCTATTCCCATTGCTTGTCATTCCTATCACCTTTGAAGACAGCGTGCAAAAATTTCAATACCGACAACTAGGCTTGCTACACAAAGGGTTTCAAACACAAATTCAGTTAAAACCAAAGGAGTTGATTTCAAATTATTTCAAGCTTGCTCTGTATAATTGATAAAATTAACTGAACCTCTCTTCAGGTCTGCCTTCGCCACCAACCCTGTGGACCAGAGATTCCCATATTCCAGTACTTCAGTTCACAGTACAGAAGAGAAATGAAATCCAGGTTCTTGAAAAAACATAATTTTACACAAATATCTAAACAGCTATTTTAAGATATTGTACTATCTGTAGGTTTACCACTTGCATCAGAACAGGATATAGCTATGTCAGTTAATTAATTTAATTGACTATTAAACTTCTAACTAGCACAGAATATCAAGTATTAAAGTCTGAGATTTGGGAACCATTGTTTCCACGGAAAAAGAGTTTGCAATACCTTTGGATTTCCTTTTCATGGTTAGCAGGATGAGGTCATTAAGGGAAGCCTGTGTCTTGTTATTCATAACAGAACACTCCCATCTGCCTTCTTGCTCCTACACAGGTAACGCAGCCAGCAGCCAAATACTCCTTCTGTGTTTACATCCTGACAGATGTTTGGCCAAAATTTTCATACATGAGCACCTGCCATTAGACAAAACAAACAAACAAACAAAAAAACTCAATTAGAAACCTACTTAAATGCTGTGATCTTCAGAGGGTCCAGAAATCAGAGGTTACCATTAGCCTTTCCTTGGCCTGCCAGACAACCCTAACCCCTTATCCCCCACACACGCCAAGGCAGAAATGTTCATACAAAGGCCCAGAAAGACAGAATTAGCAGAAGCCCTCAGAGCAAGCTGGGTGGCACTGCAATAGAGCAGCAAGTGTTGTGCCTGTCTTCTCCTGCACCACTGCAAAAATCCAGTTTCTGTCATTGTTAATTTTTTTCCAGGTTAGTCATGCTTCATCTTGATTTCTTGTTTGTTTTGAGGAAGAACAAGGCAAGAGCCCTCCTGATGGCTTCAGATCCCACCATCACACACCACAAGTGGGCAGGAGCTGCACAGAGGAGGGAGCAGGGCTGCAGATCTGGGAGAGCAGCACTGCAGGATGCCTGCCACTGGGCCTCTCGAGGCCATTACACAAGCTCCTCCACTCTCTCTAAGTACCACGATCTTCTCTGGGTATGAAGTGGGATTGTTTTGTTTTCTTCGAGCTGGGATGATTCCTGCCACGTATTTGATATTAGAATCTCTCTATAGTGGTTTGCAAATATTCAGTCCCCTGGGGCTTGTGATGCTGGATCCACTAATGATTCACACAATGGCATTAATGTCATTCATGGATGAAACCACATTTCCTTACCCTACAGGGTGAGAGCAAGATGGGAAGACTGTGGCTAACATTAGGAAGGGACTGGGTGGGAAATAAAAATTGAAGTATTCAGGTCAAAAAACAGTGGGTGGCTAAATAAAAATTCGTGATTTCTGATCGTTTTGGAGGTGGGGTGAACAATAGAGATTTCACCCTCGACTGCCTGAGGACCCAACACTAAAAAAATAGACAATAAATGACCCCCCCAAGTGAGCAATTTAAAACCATTCTCTTTGAAAACAGTTCTTGAAAATGAGTTGGCAGAACAGCTAGATCTTCCCACAGCAATGCATCATGAGATCACGTACAAGGAAACGGCAGAAGCATCAAAGCATGCTTTACTAGAGCATGCCCTCAGTTGCTCTGATTTCCCAACCAAGCCCAGGCCTAATGGAGGGGCTATATAGGGAGGTGGGCCCTGCCAGCCACATGCTCCTTCTAACCCTCCTGGCCTTCAAGTGGGAAACAGGCCTCTTTACTTTAATTACTGAAGATAATCACAGCAGACTGAAAGAGAGAACCTACATTTAATTGTGAACGTGCAAGCATATGTTGAAGGAACAATTCGCATACTCGCTTCCAAGTGAGTTTGCACTGATATCATTGAATCATAGAATCATCAAGGATGGAAAAGACCACTAAGATCCCCTAGTCCAACTGACAGCCCTCCACCACCATGCCCACAAACCATGTCCCTTAGTGCCACATCCACACCATTCGCGAACACCTCCACCTCTCCTGGGCAGCCTGTACCAATGCCTCACCATTCCTTCCAAGAAGAAATTTTTACTAATATCCAACCTGAACCTCTGCTGGTGCAACTTGAGGCCTTCACCTCTTGTCCTATTGCCAGTTACCTGGGAAAAGAGGCTGATCCCTCTGTAGGAGCACCTTCCTACAAGACACAAAAAGGAGGTTGAAAAAAAATCAAAGGCAAGCAAGATCCCTTAAGAAGTGTATGAGATGTAGCCACCTCAGAGATGCTCAGAGCAGTAGAGCAATCAGCTCTGAAAAACACAGCAGAGAAATTTCCAGCAGAAAGGTCTGTTCCAAGGCTGGGACGGGCCTAGGTGACTCAGAGGGCCTTTCCAGCTCCAGGATGGAAGAAAGAGGAGAGCATTCCAGCTCCTCGCAAGAAAAGAAACAACACATGGATCAGATACCAGCCTAATAACCAAGGTGCACTTTCCATACTCTCAAAACGTCCCGACTGAGAAAATACACATTGTTCACCGGTTAACAAAACACAATAACTGTCAAAAGCAGGACTCGTGCCTTGATTTGTGGCTGTAATTTATGACGCGAGAGAGCCTCGACTCCAGCTCCAGCCCTGTGGGTGCCAATCCCACCATGTCAGGAGCTGGCCTCAGAGGCAGTACCTCTGAGCCGCGCCGCTGCGTAATTTCCCGGTGAAGTCCCCTTACGCCTACAAATCAGGTGCTGAAATCCCTCTGCGGGACAGTAAAAATGCTGGCACAGCTGACTGCCAGCATAAAATTGTTCCTAAAAATGAGCAGGACAGGTCAAAGCCGCTCAAAAATCCACCCAGCCATGGTGGCTGCACAGCAGATTATATTATGCTTAGCTGGTGCGTGGGTGCAGAGAACATGGGACAGAGACTGTCTCCCTCACTGCGCACTCCCCACAGCCCAGGCTTCAGCGGAAGATATAGGGAACATTTCAACCTCAAAGCCTCAGACAGATTGGGATACACTGGAGGAGGGAGAGACAGATTGCCCTTTTTTTTAATAAAAGGTAGGATTAGGGAAAGCTGGAGGTGGGGAAGGTGTAAAAAAAGCAGGCAGGCAGTCCTTACTCAGCTTCTCTCTTCTATTCATTGCTCTGAGAAGTGGACAAGCCTTAGGAAGAAATAAGACACATGGCTGTGGGTAAAGGGGGGGAGGAATTAGAAACTGTAATTCAATCTAATATTTGAGGCTTGGCAAATGCACCTATGGGATTTCATGAAAACCCCCGAATCTTTTTCATTTCGGAGCAATTAACCAGATCCCAGCATCGCTGGCTCCAGTGAGCCGCTTAGCTCTCTGTTTTATTACCCATTTCCTTTCCCCCTCGCCAGCACTAGCTCCCATCCTCACACTTGGGAAAAAAAAAGGGGGGGGGGAAAGCCCCACGCTGTTACAATGCCACAAAGGGGCCACGACAAACAAGTGCCAGCCAGTGCACTTCAGAGCAAACACAGAACACACATAAATGAGGCTCACATTCGGATTAAAACGCTGTTGTGTTCAGGCATTTATGTGTGGCATAATTAAAAACATCCAGCCGTAATTTAATAGTTCCCACCAAGCACAGACATAAAGTCTAGCAATTTTGTCCCTCTGCATACTTAACCCTTCGAGACAGAAGGAAGAGGAGGCGGGGGCAGGGAGAGGGGAGAGGAAGCTGCAGCTCAGAGACAGGGATCTTCAGAGCACATTTTTTCCCCTTCCTTCATGTTACTCCATTTTGCTTTTTACTTCCTCTGATCTTTTGCTTCTGCAAGGAGAAAGCAAGTATCCATTTTTCTGGATGCTGCAGAAATAGGATTCACATTCAGATGGCATTTCTTCAGTTCAACAGCAGTACAGCCGAGCATGGGATTCTGTTTGCAGAGGATAACATCTGTAGCTGGATGCTCTGATTCACAAGTTGTGAAGATGCCAGATTTTTCAGGCTCAAAAATCCGCTACTAAAAAGACAGACTAATTTCACCACCATTACTCACCCAGAGCTCAAGCTTTCTATTCAGAGTGGTTCCTCTAAACCAAAGTCAGCAGTGAGAGATCTGCATGCAGCACACAGGTAGGAAGGACAAGCCAGCATCTGCAGTGCTGCTGAACTTCAGGGACACACACCAGCCTGGCTTTGGGTCCCATCACTCAGGATCAGATTTTTAGTGAGGCATCTCTAGGGGCATTTTCAAACATGCTTGGCTACCAAATACAAGAGTAAGGCTGATGAGAAAGACCCATCTGCACCTCTGGAAATCTGAATGTATTAGCATTTTCCATGCCAATTCCCAACAGGCAGATTTGGGATGATATTTTCCTCCACCCAGGGCATGTTATAAAGAGAAAGGTATTAGGATGTGCTCAAATGCCCACAGCAAGGATAAAAAAAGTCAAAAAAAAAAAAAAAAAAAAGGAGAAAATCTGCTTGGCCATTTATTTCCAAGTGCTGCAGTCTTCATTTGGGCAACAGTTCATTACCTTGACTCCACTGCACAGCACAGCAGGACTTTGCTTAAACAAGGAACGCAGAATCCTCCCCTTATTCTGGAAGAGCAAAGACAGAAGGATACAATGTGCATAAGTTTATAATCATGGTCAACTGTGTCCCAGCTTTCCATCAGCTGTGTATGTAACAATTAGTCTAGGACGTTAAATCTATTGGTCTCTAGAGATAGAACAGTACCTATGCATATAAAAAACACTATATTTCTATCACCAGCTGTTCAGCTCCACCCTTTAATCATGTTCTTGCCCAACAGAAGGTATGTGAAAAAAATACAGAGGGGGAAAGGAAAAGGACTTCCAACGGAATAATGTAAAACAGAGGAAACTGAGAAACAAACCTAATCTGCACCTAGGATTCTGAATTTTAAGATACTTGAGTCTTCTCTTCAACTGATTTTCATCACGTCCAGGACAATATTAACCAGTATGAAAATCTACAGAAAGTGCACTTCAATCCTGTCATCCTGAAGAACAAGAAAAAGCACCTAACCTTCCACTTAGAATTGTGGAAGCCAGCAGTGCTGTGAACTTGTCCCAACTTGGTCAAAAACAAGACCTTGAAAGTCCTGCTGCCTAATTGCAAAGAAGCAACCAGGGAACCTGGTGATGCTCACAAAATGGCTCATAACCAATATCCAGAGAAAGAAACTGTGAAAGACAGTTTTCCAAAGTATGTAAAACAAAAAACAAGAGAAAATTATGAGCATCTTATGTATATCTTGCTCATATTATATGTCTATGAGTAAAAGATTATGTGCTGATTTCTTAGAATAATTTGCTCAGCTGTCCTACCATGTGAGAAGCATCGCTGTTCTACTGTCAGCACAGCCAGCTAACCATAGCTGTCAGGTAAAGGAAGGAACTGCCTTCCATACAGCTGGGCTTGTGAAAGGTGGGATCACAGGATCGTGCAGTAATTCAGATTAGGAGGGCTCAGCATATGAGCTTGGTACTTCAGAGTACTCGAGCTCTGAGCTGCCAGGCACTGCTTGGCTGCAGTGCAGCATGCAGTGGAGCCACACACTCACACCTGGGGGCATTGTGTCCCTCTGAAATTAGGTTCTCTTCCCAGGGTCAGCCTGGTACAGCATGGCACTGATACAACCATACCAGTCCCAGCTCCAGAGTCCTTAATGTTGTCTCTGTGCTCCACATCAATCATACAGGTACACCCCTCACCTCTCTGCTTTTCCCCTTCCCAACAACAAAGCCTTTTGGGCTGCTGTAGGAAACAACAAAATTTAAGGTTCAAATGGCCTCGAGTGCTCTGAAGTGGAGAATCACATAGGTAGCGAGGACAGAAAGCTGTGTGGGAGGGGGTCAGGTAAATAAGTTCCAAATGAAATCCCACGAACTGCAGCTCAGGACTACTGAAGTGTTGGTTTTGATTGCCACTTTATTACTGCCTTTATGGCGTCTCAAATGGATTGCAGAGTGCATGGCATGCCAAGAGGGAAGAATGAGCCCCCCTGTCCTAGTAAAATCATGGGTCTCTTCCAACTAGAAATCCTAACCCTGATCTCTTTTTATATAAATAAAAGTCAGAGCAGGTCTTACACTTACAATGTCATTTTAAAAGTGCTCTGCTGCAAACCTCTCTGCAAATGAAAACAATTTGTCTTCCCAAGGAATCCTGCAGAGTGTGTAACTTTTCAGACAAGGCAGGAGTGGGCGATGCTGAAATGAAGATGGAACAGGGTGACACAGGACACCAGCACTTTAGGAGATCTGTTTTCTGCATACTGACTCTTACTAATGAGAAAAAAGCTCCACTGTGCCTTGAGCATCATGAAATTGCAGTCAAGAACAGCTAGCTGACAGCAACTGCCAGCAGCATCTCTTTTCTCTTTCCTTACCTCTACGGGCTCACACGGCACATACAACAAGGACTGCTAACATGGAGGTACCCAACCAGCTCACTAGCAAACCTGCCAGCCCGCTGCAATCAAAGAATCATAGAGTGGATGAGGTTGGAGGAGATCTCAAAGACCATCTAGTTCCAACCCCCTGCCAAGAACAGGGTTACCAACCACTAGATACAGTCCTGAGAGCACAGCCCAGGACAATAATGTTTTACATTGCATGTTATTACTGCCTTAAAGTTTCCCAGGTAAAAATAATCAGAAGGCACTGAAAGAGTGGGAAGTCACACAACGAGCAGTCTTTATGTTTTTTTTTGAGCTAGAGCTGGCATTCTGAGGCTCCAGCCAGGTTTAGCAAAAGAAAAAAAAAAATTATGTCTTAGTTTTAATAATACAGGCAAACTGGAAAGCTGCCATCTTCTCCCTATAACTATTCTTCTTAACCTTCATCCACCTTCACCATCATCATCCACCCTCATTGGATGATGCAATAGATTGAGCCTCTGTAAAAGTTAGAGGTCCCAACATTACAAAAGAAAAAGAAAAGCAATCCTATCTGTCCTACACATCTTCTGTAACCACAGCACCCCAACATCACTGTAATGAGAAACACCTCCTTATCCAGGCCAAGCCAGTGAAGTCAGCCAGCCCTCCAGCGGCACTAACAGTACAGAACACACTTGCTGCTTCAGAAAGCTGTATCACCACCACAATGCAACCACTGCCGGGCTGCAAGCAGGCAAATGACTCATGCCTTGCTGCACAATAGCTACTGGGGGACATAATTATAGCCAAGAGCTCTGCAACAAACCGCTACTCGTAGGAAAAATCATAGAGGCTTCTTTAATGTCCGTGCAGAGCAAACAGGGACTTGGAGTCCAGCCCTGCAAGCTTGACTAAGCACTTTGGGAAGTATGCAAGCCATGCCATGAGGCTTCCTGGCACTGCCATGGCAGAGAGCGTGACACGAGCTGCAAGGGGCTGAATTCATTCTCAGTGTGTCCCCCAGAAGCGGGAAGCAGGTATACAACCGCAGCTCATTTGGAAGGCCCTTCCCCTTCGCCAAACTGGTAACAGTAAAAATAGGAATCAGAATCCAAAGTCTAAAAGAATGAACCATTGTTTTTCCTAAAGCCACGTTAAAAAAAATAATAATAATAATCCCCCTATGTTTTTCTCCTGCGCTTTGCATGCTAGTCAGAATGCACTTTCCTGGGAAATACATTACAATAACGGGCAATGTTCAGCATCACATTTGAAGTGAGCACATCCCAGTGATTAAAATCCAGGCAACAGAAATAAACACATCAGCAGGACATGCAGCACAGTACTGAATTGGGACTTCTTTGTTTTATGGCTTTCTTGAACGTTAAATACTGTGTGAGAAAAACATTGTTCAAACTTAACCAGCTGTATTTGGTTTCTTTTGAGTGCGTTACAATCTTCAATCATTTTAAGCCTAAAATCAGAAAACCCGGTTGTACTGGTAGGAGACTAATTGCAGCAGTAAAAGGTGGCTTATGTAGCAATAGTCTCTTCATTTTTTTTTTTAAAGTGAATTTATTAGAAATTTGTTTTTAAATGGGGCTACTCCATGTTAAAGCAGCCCCATCCATTATGTTAAGCTAGAAGAGAAACAGTTTCCCCATTTCTCAAATTCCCCAAAACAGCTTTTGAGTTATCAGTGGGTTTTTTTTTTCCACATTGAAAAGTGGGAGGAAAGGTTTAAATTATCAAAATTCTCAAAACTAAAGGCGTAGAGCAAAGGGGAAAAAAAAAAAGAAAAAAAAAAAAAACAACCAACACAAAACTGGTGTTCAGGGCCAACGCTTTGCTTTGACAATTTCAAAACACATCTTTTCAATGTGATTTCTTAAATATGCTATTAAGCCTAATTTTCTAAACAAAATTAATTTTGAATGGGAAAGACATTCAGTGAGAAACTACCAAAACATTTGGACAGTTCCAAAACTTTATTTCCACAGTACTTTTCAAAGTCAAGCTATTTGTGAAAGCCAACCCCTTCCCAAAAACAGACTCAATTTCCATGAATCAGCATGTTCACTGTTCGAAAACTTTATGACAAGAAAGGCACCAAGGCTCCAGCCTCCGCAGACCACTTTTCCAGGAGCCTGTTGGCCTCACACCCTCCAGGAAGCTTCCACTGCAGCAAGCAGCTGCATTTAGGTCCTGCCCATGACAGGCCATAGCCCCCTACCAACTGTGGTTCTGAATCCCACAAGCACAGTATAGAGGTATCTTTGCTTTGTGGCACTCCATGAGACCGCTCTAGGTGTCTGCATCTTTTTTGGTTGCTGGGACAAGGAAAGGGAACATATGGGAACAGCAGGAGGAGGAGGAGGAGGCAGGAAAAGAGAGCAATGTTGTATGCACAATCTCTTCAGGAGGCAGAATTTATATATATATATATATATACATATTTAAAAGGAAGAGCTCAGAAAGAGAATATATTCTACCTCCTATCCTGATACCCAGCAGAATTCTTCTGTCTCAGTAGCCTTGTACCTCTCCAGCCAAATGCCAGAATATAAGCGGAAAAATACGGGGTATGAGAAACGCTGCACCTGCAAGCATAGCCTCACACCTACCTCTGGGATAATGCTTCAGATCCTTCAGAGGTCACTTGGAGAAGATCAGCAGGAAGAGGAAGCAGCTGGCCATCCCACCCACAGCTCCTGGAAATCTCACAGCCCCCTGTACAAAGTACATACTGTGATATCACATTTTTATTTTAATCACCCACACTGAAAAGCATTCAGATGGTCTGACCCATCATTCATTCCGCCTCACTGGACAAAGTCACTCGGGCTTCCAGCTTATCCTCATGCCAAATCCCAGGATTGACTGTCTGGGACTGAGCTGACAGAAATATCACCTCAGGGCTCCCCAGCCCTAGCACCTATAGGTTCTTCTCATCTGATCAGTTCCTTGCTCTTTGTACCAGAGTTGACAGTTGCTCTCATTACTTTCCTCACTCAGGCACAGAGGCTGGAAAAAACTGCTTGAATCTGGGTAAAACTTTCTGTCCCACACTCAGACCTGCTCAGGTGCTTGCATGTGCCAGTCTCACTCATAACATCTGAGCTATGAGCATTCTATGAGAGCTACAGATAGGCCTGTACCCAAACAGGATAACATCAAGACTTGGTTTCTAAGCTGACAGCAGAAATCTGACCGAACCATCCCACTCCTTTCTCCAGCATTGTCGGCATTTTGTGTATCTTGGGTGATTAAAGCCATCCAACCTTTGGCCTCATGCCTTATAACTCCACCCAAGGCATGTTGTAATTCCCTGGAAATGCACAGTTTGTCATGCTTTATTGTTTAATTACTCTCTGGCTTTATTTCATTGATACATGGCTGTTTCTTGACTAGCTATGCAAGGGTTTTCGAAGCCCCTGAAGGGAAGCACTGCAACCACTGTTGCTACCATATCCACACTGCTCACAACCTGCCTGCTGCCATTTGCCTATCCTGCTCATGCTCCCATGGAGAGAAGCATGGCCTACCACTTAGCACAGTGCCAGAAGAAACATTTTTCATACCTCAGAAGGAAAAAAAAATGTCCCCAGACTCCCAGTTATGAGTTATCCTTTACAACATTTTGGTAATTCCTTAAATAAACAGAAGCAAACAAAGGAAGCAAGGGAGCATTTGTTGGAAATACTGGTTTTATCATTTTGACAGAAGGAGGGAAGCACTTCTCTTGGTAGGTTTTTATTCCAAGTGACATCAGCAGAGACTAAAAGAATGAGTGAACAACAGTGAAGAACCTGGCCAGTCATGTTCAAGCCTAAGAATGAAGTTTACGATTTCTAGAAGTATGCAGTTCTTAGTACACTGGATAAGCAAGGCAGCCTGATGGAAATTCTTTTCTCAAGGCTTGGCCTAGCTTAGCACAGACAGAAATCTGTGGCAGCACCAGACAGGCTGACAAGGTACCATATGGCAGGAGGACAATTATTTCCACATTAAGAAGCCCAAGGCCATTACTCATACAAATTTCCATGGAAGTTAGTTGAGCAGAAGTTCAAAGAATTCCCCCAGAACATGAAAGTATCATGTGGGTATTTACAGTAAACTGCAAAATACAATCAAAACAATGCAATACAAGTTGGATGGTGAGCTCTAGAATCAATCTCATTCTTGTCAGCCTTTCTAATCCTTTTCCTCTCTTTATTCTCCTCTACTCAGATCAGTTGCATGAAATCTATAATACCTAGCTGAGAAATCCATTCTAATAGGAAACTGCTCATTTAGAAATGTGTTGAGAAGGAGGAATAACAAGCTCTCTCTCTAGAGAAACATCACTTATTTCCTTTCATTTTGCCCCTTCAGAGATGGGAAGTTGCCATTTGAAGCCAGCAATGTCTTTCCTAGTCAATCAGTATTTCCCAAAAGCTAGTGCTGCTGCTGCTAGCTGTCACACGTATGGCATTTAGAGTTCAACAATAACAGAATTATTTCAGTCTTGGCAGAACTTGCCTTAGTTTGGATGCTTTCATCTGCATTTGATGTCACTTAACAGCAGCTGCTATGCCCATCCAAAGAAATAATGCTCTTAGTTCTGCTAACACGCTGGACACCCAAATGTGTTTCTAAAACAGGGAGTAACAAAAATGTGATATGGATGTCACTATATATATATGCATATGTGGACATATTACATATATTTCTATTGTTTAACTGATGGATACGTTCGAACTTGTGCAACAGTCAAATCTCAAACACGGGGAAAGTCAATTGTATCTTTTCTCATCAATTCTTCCATGGCCTATAGGAACTATGCTGACATTAAAGAAATAATAATAACCTCATTCTCCTAGCCAACAGAAGTCCTTTTAGAGTGTGAAATTGCTAAACATGAACCAGAACGTTTTTGTGAGCCTGCAGAAAGTCTGAAACAATAACTGAGAGGGTGTCTCTCCTATGTTAATTGTTAATGCAAAGGACTGCCTAAGGACACTGAAAATGCCCACGCTGTTAACTATTTATTGCACAGGAAGGAGGGAGGGACAGAGATGAGACCACCTCTTCAAAGCCCAGAAAGCACAGACATGAGAAAGCAAGCTAAGGTCACTGTTAATAAAATGCTGGCTAATATTTATGACGTTTGCACAAGAATGTACCTTTGTTCCCCTCACAATAGAGCCCTGTGTCCACTCCTCACTCTGCATCCTATCTCTTTGATCCTTAATAAAAATTACAGATTCATATTGTGTTTAATTATTTGTACATGAAGTGTCAGCAGCAAACTGGTTTTGAGAGTTCATTTGTAACATCAAAAATAAAACATTATTAGGCATCACCCCATACCACTGCATGTAAAAAAAAAAAAAAAAAAAAAAGCCTAAGGATTTTTGCCCACTCAATGAACTAGGACAACTTAACACGCTGAAAGAGAGAGAAATAGTTGTGCATGTTTTGCAGGCTGCCCAGTGGCCCACTTTCCCACAGGCCTGATGTTTTTTGGTAGTTATGGAATGACACATCCACCATGAAATTTTTTCCTATAGACAAGAGTCTGTGAATCGTACAGCTGTAGGGGATTGGAGAAACCATTTACAAAGTGACTTCTAACTACAAAATTGATTTTTGAGAGGTGAAGTTTCACTTAAACATTCTGATGCTTTTATCACCCTTTGAATCTGCTTTTTAAATGGATTGGCTTCCTATGAAACCAGTCTGCGTTTAAGTAAATGAATAATTATTTACCTGGCCTGTGATGAATAAGAAATCAATTCTATACTTAAGCAAGTTTCTGATGGTTTCTGTTTAGTTCTCCGTCCTCTTCCTATTCATTCCTAAAATTTGTCATTTTGACTAGCTGTGAGCTATTTACATAGACCTGCCTGCAACTATTTCAAGATTTCTTCCCCAAACAATAAACAGCTAGAGTCTAGCTCTGAATAACGTGTAGTTGCAGCTGATTTTCTTCCCTAGACAAATTGCTTTGCATTTATTAACACAGAATTTCATCTGCCATTTTGCCTTTCAGTCATTCAGTCATTAGACCTTCTGCTGCTGCTCTATAAATACACTGAAGTACCCTGCCTAATCTAATAAGACTCTAATGGAAAACTCCCTTTATTCTGCAAACTTCTATTTTCACTTCTCACGTCCTTCTCAGAAGGGAACTTTCCCACTTACTTAACTACACCATCACTTTATAAGAGGAGTGTTGATGACTGTGACTCATAGCTGTTGGAGAGGCAGTACACCATATCTCACTGCCCTCCACTGACTCCTTCAGCAAAACTGGTACAATTGTGAAGCAGGGCTACAAAACCATTCTGGCAATCTTTCATCATACATATCCCTGTGCCAATTCATCTAACCTGCATTACACAACTTCTTTCGGTCTGCCTGCCACAAAGTCAGACACTCTCAGCAATACAAGCAGCCACCTTCCATCCCTCTCACAGTTAGGACTGAGTAAACAATTTGGCAATTTTGTGTTTGTATCACTTAAACCCCTGGGTAAGCAGCACCTGTCCACAGAATTTGGAAAAATGATGTTATACTCAGCTTAATACTATACTGTCTCAATTTGAGAACATTCCCTTGAGCTCCTAAAAAAAAAAAAAAAAAGTTGTAACAGCTATAAGCTTCTCCATACCAAATATCATTATAATATTTTTTGTATTTTTATCTTATTTTGAGTGCTGCCATTATATTTCTTTCTTCTACTGAATCTACCAAAACTCCAGAAGTTTCAACTTCTATCTTATGTGAAATAAAATAATTAACTTATTCAATGTTTTTGACGAATTTTCTTCAAAAATCTTTTTGGCACACTTTATTATGGTTTGATATGCAGCTTGCTGAAATTTATTCCCTTTTGTACATTCCTTATTTGGAATGACTTACACTTGTTGAATTATGTCATTTTACTCCTTTTATTCACAGAATCACAGAATGGCCAGGGCTGGAAGGGACCTCAAGGATCATGAATCTCCAACCCTCCTGCCACATGCAGGGCCACCAACCTCCCCATTTAATACTAGACCAGGCTACTCAGGGCCCTATCCAACCCAACCTTGAACATCTCCAGTGATGAGGCATCCACAGCCTCTCTGGGCAGCCTGTTCCAGCACCTCACCACTCTCTCCGTAAAGAACTTCCCCCTGACATCCAACCTAAATCTTCCCTACTTCAGCTTAAAACCATTTCCCCTTGTCCTGCTGTTATCAACCCTTTCAAAGAGTTGACAATTCTTTTTCAGTCTGTTCGGAGACTAATTTACAGACATGTGAATGCACACATCTCAGCAAACAGACCCCAAAACAACCTTTTATACTTATGCTCCATGCCGTTTTAAGTAATTTACTGTTTTGGCTGTTTTAATTTCCTTTCAGAGAGTTTTATCTAACATCTCTGTGGCTTTCTTATTCCCACAACAGTGAGTGTCAGTACATGGTGATCACCATTGAGTTGACTCTTCAGTGGTTACCTTCAAGGCCATGTCCTGCACAGTGACTCAGAACCAAGCCAAAAGCTGTTTCTTTTTGTGTTGTTCAGCTGTTTACTCTAAAACCAGTTACTCCTGGTTTGAAAAAAAAAAAAAAGAAAATAAGGGACTGTCTCATACCCCAATACAACATTTAACTATCGATATAGGAACAACTGAAGTTTGTCATTATCATTGTGGTATTTCACTCCCTCTATACATAAAATTCATTGCTACATGCCCAACCAAGTGATCAACATTGCAACCACAACATTTAAATATGCATCCTAACTGGAATTCATCAGGATAACGTGACATGGTCAATTTATTCAGGTTGATTGACCCTGATTTGTAATGAATCAGGCTGCTTCCCCACCATCAAAGCTATTCTGTTATTCCTGTATGTTTTCTATTCTAATATTACAGAGGCTTCCTTCATTCTACCTACTGGCATACTTATGTCATTTCTGAGCTTCTAAGTACGTCCAACACAAACAGGATGCTTCCAGAGGGCTGAATAAATTTTGGGCACTTCTTTGTGGCTGATGTGCCAGCTCTGCCCAGATTCCAACCAAGTAGGAGAAGCCAGGTCTAGTCCAGCAGCTGTCATAGTGGCACCAGCAAGGCTGATGCTAGGTCCTCCCCATCTGAAAGGGAAGACTTAATTTCACAAGTAAAATTCCACATAAACATTAGCACAGTGATTCAGAAGATCAATTTTTTCCTCCTTCCTGAGCTGACAGTGCAGGAGGAGAAAGGATGAAGGCTCTGGTTTCTTCACAGCAGGGCATTCCCCACATTTTGAGGTCAACATAAAGCAAAGGGAGGGAAAAATTTTCCTTGTCTGTCCTACAACTTACAAGTCTTTCAACACTGCAAATCAGCACATTTTAGCAATTTTTAACAATAAAAAGTTATTAACATAGCTGTTTGGTTGTTCTTTGGTTTTTGTTTTCCTGAAGAAAGCCTACCTTTTCATTTAGAAATGTCATATGGGAAAAAGCTACAGATTTTAAACATTTACCATTCCTGTCAAGATACAACCCATTTTTAATAAAGCTTACCTGACAAAAAGGTGAAGAGGTTTTGGTAACTTAAAAAGGAGCCAGCAAGTCCCTTCTTACTTACTGCTTATCTGTGGTACAACCTAGAAATTCAAAAGAAACCACTATCTCCACTTGGACTGGCCTCCTAATTACACAGACTATAACTTCTGGATGATTTATAGCATATATCTTTTAGAAAGATATGAAATCTTGCTTTACAAACTTCCTGTATAGACAGTCCACTATATAACTTAGCAATTTTCTAATAGTTACTTTGCCTTGCTTAACTTATGTCTCAATGTATACTCTAGTTAAATCTGATTACCTTTAAAATCCAGTCTTCAGATTTTGTAAACCTTCTCTCCAAATTAAAGAACTCTGAAGCATCACCTACTTTTGCTCAGAAGCACATTTAAAAAATGGAGATCAAGCCCCTTTAGCCTTTTTTTTTTTTTTTTTTTTCAAGTTACAATGCCCTCCTGCTTCTGCACTGAAGGAAAGAAGTGAGGAGCTTGAAAGGAACCAGAGCAGAATCAGTGGGAGTGAACATGAACAGTGATGATGCCAGTGCTGATTTTCTCCTGCTTCCCTGAGGCAACTGCTGTCCCAGTGTCCCATGATGCAGTAAAATGTGCATCACGCTCAAATCCTCCAGCAGCTTCAAAAAGTCCTCCAGGTATCAAAGCCAAAGCCAAAATCGTGGGTGTGTCAACTTCATGATGATTCAAATGATCACGCAAAATAAGCTCCTTGCCCAGCTCAGCAGAAGATTGCTCAAAGACATAAATCTAAATCAAAGGCACGGGCATCTTTGTTTTACTGCTAACTGTTAGCTACTGACAATTGCTTTATGATTCCAAAAAGGAACATCACATTTTAGAGAAAAAAAACCCATAAGGATAGGATCTGCTCTTTACAATGAAGCAATTTTAGCAAAACACCTGCAAAACAGACATGCTTCTGCATTCAAGGAAACTAGCAAGGAAACCAGCAACTTAACAGAGCAGATTCTGGATATGAAAACAGAGGATCTCATTTCTCCCCAGTATTATAGCACATACATTACATAGACATGTGAAAATGGCATCTCCACTCCACGGTCAATCATTTAAATAAAGTGTACACCTTTCAGCTTAGCCTGTATGTCAAGAGACTCTCAACTACACTCCTATGCTTCCTTCTTCAAGCTCAGAAAGGAGGGTAATGACTTTGAAATCTCCCCTTACTACTTCTGACCACAGTGCAAATTATCTGGATGAGAAAGCAGAGACTTCAGGAATAAAGCAAATTGAAGGAGCAGCTCTGGAGGGCCTGACAGGCAATAAAGATTTGGCTTACAACTTTAGATTGCAACTGGACAAATGAGCATGTTTTTACCTGCATTTCTCTAGCAGACATCATGACTTGGTGTGCCATAAACTTGAGAAGTGGGCTGGTGCCAACCTCATGAAGTTCAACAAGACCAAGTGCAAGGTCCTGCATCTGGGTCAGGGCAGTCCCAACCACAGATACAGGTTCGAGAGCAGCCCTGAGGAGAAGGATTTGGGGTTGATGAAAGATCTGTGAGCAGGCAATGTGCGCTTGCAGCCCAGAAGGCCAACTGTATCTTGGGTTGCATCAAGAGAAGCGTGATCAGCAGGTTGAGGGAGGTAATCCTGCCACTCTACTCTGCTCTCGTGAGACCGCATCGGAGTACTGCATCCAGTTCTGAAGTCCCCAGCACAAGAAGGACATGGAGCTGTTGGAGTAGGCCAGAGGGGAGCCACGAAGATGATCAGAGGGCTGGAGCACCTCCCCTGTGAGGACAGGTTGTAAGAGGCTCTTCAGCCTGGAGTAGAGAAGGCTCTGAGGAGGTCTTACAGCAGCCTTCCAGCGCCTGGAGGGGGCCTACAGGAAAGCTGTAGAGGGACTTTTTGTAAGGGCAGATAGCAACAGGATGAGGGGAAATGGTTTTAAACTGGAGGGTTAGATTTAGAGTAGATATTAGGAAAAAATTCTTTACTGTGAGGGTGAAACTGGAACAGACTGCCCAGAGAGGTTGTGAATGACCCCTCCCTGGAAGCTTTCAAGGCCAGGCTGGATGGGGCTTTGAGCAATCTGCTCTGGAGGGAGATGTCCCTGCCTATAGCAGGGGGCTGGAACTAGATGATCTTAAAGGTCCCTTCCAGCCCAATCCATTGTATGATTATATGATTAAATAAGAACTGCATGATGAATAAAAAGTGCAAAAAAGGAGGAAGAGGGAACTGGTGACTACAAAATCTGTGGATTTTGGAAGTAAACAAATTGGTATAATGTGTTTGGAATTACAAGCAAAAGGCAAAGAAATTACAGAAATATACCACAACCAAAGAAATGAGCTTAATTGAAATTAAATTTGAATTCCTCAGTAGGAAATTATGAAGTTCACTTCCTTTTTCTTCAGTCACTACAGCAATCAAAAAAAATCAAAGCAGTTAAAATGTTGATTTAAATCTGCGTTGATTTATTTTTTTTATTCATTATTTTTTAAAGAATAGCCATCCACAAATAAATCCAAATTAAGTCTGCTATTGCTCTTCCTCAGCAGGAGAGCAGGCTGTAAGGCTGGGAGTTTATCAGATGTTATTTCCCCTGCAGTGCAGGTGGTCTTAGTTCCTGGCTGTTTGCATGAGCCAGGCCTGTGTATCTGAGACTGGGAAGTATTAACACCACTGCAACAGTCCAGAGTATTATTAGCTACACCTAAAGAAACGGATCGTATTTCCAAGTTACACTGAAATAAAAGAATATTTCATGGCAGCGTGTAGAGTCAGTTTAAACAAAAATCATCAGACACCAGAAAGCATGCTGTTGCTCTCAAAAACTATAAACTGGGTGGAAAATACAAGGTAAGAACATAAAATTTAGCTAGGCAAGAGATCATATTCGGGGCTCCAGAAAACTCTTTAAGGCAAACAGCTAATTCCGAGAGTATGGAGATACCACATTCTTCTGTTAATCATCTGCTTACAAAAGCCCAAATCTACTTCAGATATGCAATTCACTTTAATAACGGTGGAGAGTGGTAAGCATATGTTGAGGGAAGAGTCAGTATTGTAAATAAATTGTTGTGAAGAAATTATCTGCTTTCTAATATTTTTCCCCTTCAAAACAAAAGTTTCATGAAAATTTTCAATTGACTGGATGCATCTTTAAATCTATGGCAGGTTTAAAGACCATAAAAATACAGAACTATGGGAATTATATTACTGAGAATAAAAAAAGTGTGCCAAGGTTGCAAGAATGATATAAAAGATAGCCACTATATGCCAATACTTTATAGTGTCACCATAAGTTTGGAGATGTCAATGTCTGCTTCCTTCTGACAAGGCCTCCAAGTTCTGCTGAAGCAGCACTGCTTATCTGGTTACGAGCACCGTGTGACTCTAAAACTGTCATTTTATTCTGATTAAAATGCAACATGAGAAAACTTTATTTTTACATTCTGCACTCCTAGACCTTCAGCGCACAAAGACGATGTGCACTGAAATACAGATGTGCCTTATTGCTTCTAATGCATGCACTGATGTTTTAGAATGAAGATGAAAGAACATTACAGTTATATATCAAACTCCTTCTATCCTTCTAAACTGTAACTTCTTTCTCTGCATTGTACAGCCTTATGTTTTAGACAGCTTCAATTCATTCAAACTATAGTTTTTCACAAGGTTTATCTTACAGTCCTTTTTGTTTGTTTGTTTGTCCTTTAAGACAAAGGAGAGAGATAAAAGCTTTCATAAAATGTCAGTGATTTAATTTCAATTATTCTGTCCTCCAAGTATTTTAATGAGATTTCACCTAGGTGATTATGGACTGAAACTAATAATGTGTCATTTCTCTCACTCAAGCAGTAGTTCAACATCAAATAGCTGCTCTTAATAACCAAAATGTACCTTATCCTCATGTTTTAAGAGCCTACTTAGAGGACAATTCACATGGCTCAAACTGATATGTTTGTTTTTATCACCTTGTTCAGAGGGCATTAGTATTTAATCCAGATGCACATGGAGTGAGACATGGGGTGAGACCACTCAGAAATGTACCAGCAAATCTTAGAATTTTTACGCTACCCTTCTCCTGTATAAACTTTCTAATCAAGATATACTGTAACTAAAAGATAGACAATACTGAATTATTTCTGCCCAACATGCAGGAGTAAATGGCAGTCACCTGCATCTAAACAGTTCTACTAGTTTAGACAAATACACATGATGTTACTTACCATCTCCTAAAACCTTAACTTCTCCACTGACTACTGTCAAGCATTTCTTCCTCAGATGCCCAGGACCAGACTCCAGTCCCATAGGGAATGGGTTGTCTTTGAGCTTTTCATTCAGTCAGCACATATGGCACAGAAAATGAACACAAAATAACAATTTTAAAAAATCATTAAAATCACCTTCAATCCTCCTAAACTGTCTCAAGGGAAAGCTACTACAAATACTGAAACTCAGCACCAAATGGCATGCTTTCTTGCTCACATGCAAAGGTTCCCTAGCTTTCCAAAGAAAAAGTACCTGAAAGAGATCCCAAGCACCAGCAGAACCCTGCCTACATCTCTGCAGAAGAGAGATGCGCCCATTTCTATAGCCTAGCTTTCTCCTCCCCTTGATACCTGGAGCTGGCTTTTATCTGGACTGAGTGCAGTGATGCACAGCAGATCTCGCTGAGCAGGCCTGCTCACTGAGCTGAGAAGCAGCCTCAGGACTCCTTGCAGGTCCATGGAGAGCTCACCTGGGATTTGAGATCTCCTGGGCTCACTTCTGCCAGTGCTGCAGATGGGCTGTTGGGGCCAGGAGAGCAGACCACACAGCTTGCTGCTGCAAGCACTGCCGCAGCAGCATAGCCACTCTTGCAACATGCCAGATCCTATGCCTGGGGAGCTGCTGGTGTAAACAGTCACTGCATCCTGAGATCCTACCTCAGGGAAATATTTACTCATGAAGAAGTGTGTGCTTACACACATTGCTATGCTGCAAAGCAACACGATAAAAATTTTTTCAACCAGAGATTCACGTAAAAGAAAAGTAAGGGGAAATTTCAGGCATTTTAATATTTTCTGGAAAGATTAAAAAGAGAAAACACAGAAAACACCACAGGGATAGAAACTCATAAAAGTAGACAAAAAGACGTGAGTAGTGCAGAATCATGCACAAGACATTTCAATACCGATCTGCAACCTGCCTTTGGTGAACATCAGGAACTAGAAACTTGTCTACCTAAACTAGGTAAGGTATGAAAAAAACTGGTCTTTAGCTTAAATACCCTAAAGAAGCTGTTATTTTGCAGCTTCAAGAAAATTAGCCTTTCATCAGTCCTAAATGCTACTTGTACATCGTGGGTGTGCTGAAGACTGGCCTCATGTTTGTTTTTTACTCCTAGCATTTATAAGAAGAAACAAAAATCAAAATACCTACGTTACTTAACAATTTATGGTTTTACTTATCAAATACTTGAAAGTTTCTGATATTTAATACCTGAGTATTTTTTTCATATATATTTGTCTTATCATACACCCACATCATTTCATGGCTACAACAACACATGGAATCCACAAATATCATAAGCCATTACTCTTTGTCTGCAAACTGACGTGTGCCAACTACAGTGTACAAGATAATGAAACACTTCACATATTATTGGCGAAGTATATGAGCTGTTAAATATGGGACCTCACATTCTTACAGCCAAACACCTGGCAAAGTTCAAATGAATTCCACAGGTTTGGTAAAAGCTCATTTTTTGTCACTTATTCCATGCCTACCCAGAGCCATTTCGGTTGTGTAAAAGTCAAATATTTGTATTTCAGTGTCTGAGGTGGAGCATCTTTCCTATCACCCTCTCCAAATGAAAAGCAACCCAAAAAGCTTAACAATGCCAAAATAAACCTTACTTGGAGGCTGAAAAGGTTTGGCAAGACCACCATACCACAACCTGTTTCAGCCTAGTTACTGAAATCAGCTAGGATCAGCAGAACATCATAAAAAAAGACTTTTCTAAATACCTTCTGTTCAAGGCAAAACAGGAAGCTCTGTCATAAGTGAACCTGCTCATTGCTTCCTCTCCACAGCCTAAGAAGGTCAGACAGACTGCATGAGTCACAGAAAACATAAAGACGACTGCTGGGGTATTCAGCCAAATAAATCCCAAATTTCAAATGTCTTGAAACCTAACCATCTTAATGAGCTTCACTCCAGAGAGGCTGTTTCCTTAACCTCAGAATGGACATTACAAGGATCCTCCACATGTATGCCACGGCCTGCTTTTGCAGGATTCCCATTTGACTTCAGTAAGTCTGGTGAGTGCTCAACACAGTTTTTGCTTGCTAAATGCAGACTAATATACATGAAGAGCATTCCTTTTCCAAACCAAGAATGTTCAATGTAACATTTTGTTACTCAGGTATGCTCACTCTTAGTCTACCGCACACCCTTGCTGACAGAAAACTATTCTCAGAGATCTGGCTCAGCTGAAATGCTGTGATGGGAATCTTCTTTTTATAGCTGTATGATTTCAAGACACAGCCTTGTACAACATAACTCATCCTGTCAAAACTAATATAAGAAAGTTTCTTAGAGAAGATACACTAATGGATAGGTGACACACAGAAAAAAGGAACAGATCCATAGTGATCCAATGAATTCAACACTTCCATCTAACCTATGTCAGCTCTGAAGGGGAATAACACCCAGCATCCTCTCAGGGGTTATTTAAAAGCCTATTAAAGACTGGAAATGTACAGCAGAGAAGGATCTAGACCAAAAGCAGGAAAGTCAATCAAGGACAAAGGCATTCAGAACCTCTTGCATCTAGGACACTGGCTAAGACCTGTGATAACCAAAGTTATTCCCATCTGACAGATGTTCAGTAGCCTACACAAAATGAAACAGTGCTTCCAGTGCAGTTAGTCAGTAGACAGATGTTTACATTACAGATGGAACTACATGGCAGTGAAGTTAAGCAGTTTTGCTGGGTTAATACACCAGTGATAACAGGAGAGAGCTTTCAAGTTCGATACTGCTCACCCCACTCACCATTCCTGGGGTCAATCCAGGTTGCAGCTACAGTGCCATGCAGGAAGTGCTTACACTTCTGCTATCTGCTCTGTTTGCAAATACAGGAGTCCAGACAACACAGCTTTTCACACAGACACTAAATCAGCAACTGTTGGCATCTTTTATGTAATAAAAGCATCTCTTAAATAATAATAATAATAAAAAAAAAATACAGGTGACATTTGCTTATATTCATTATCCACTGAACTGTACCTTGAGAAGTAGCTTTCAAATGCAAATAATCCCTAATCTCAGTGACCCTGGGCTCCTTGAGAGCCAGTCTGGAAGCGTGGGCTGACTGCTATTGACTTCTCCAATGAGTATATGCAGCCTAACAGCTACAGCATGGGGCTGTGTTCTTCAGATGATTTTGCTCTCAAAAACCATGCGTCTGTTCTGGTAAGGATAATAATGTACAAAGGAAAAAGGAAACATGCAGGGTTCAAGAGGGCAACAAATCAATTGCTACTGAAATGCAACATCCAAACTATTTGCTCTAATCCATTTGAGGGTTGTTGCTGTCTGTTTCCCTTGAAGACTGCTCATTCAAGAACCACCCTCTGAGGAAAGATTTTACTAACGTAAATTTATCCTTAAGTTTTAGCTTCTTCTTCCTGAAGAATTTCTTCCAACGTCAGAACCTCAAGCCCTTTAACACTCCTCACTGGCCTTGTCCAGCCTCACCTGGGGCCACCTCACAGCCCTACCTATGGCCCTATTTCAGCTCAGCCTGGGGCCATCCACCCCTCCAGCAGTGCTGTACAGCAGCCAGCCTCCAGCTCCAGCTCGCAGTGAACACGAACACCTACAGCTACGTCAGGGACGGGGCATCCACCACCTCTCTGGGCAAGCTGTGCCACTGCCTCACCGCTCTGACTATAAAAACTTCTTCCTTATATCCCATCTAAAGCTCCCCTCTTCTAGTTTGAAACCATTTCCCCTTCCTGACACCCTGCTGAAGAGCCTGTTCCCTTTTTTCTTATAGCACCTCTTTAGATACTGAATAAACTTTATTCCAAAAAACACCGCGAGGAACGCCAACCCCTTCAGCCGCCACTCGCGACGCCGGGTCTCGCAGACGCCACCGGCGCTCTGGCGGCCGAGGGGGTCCGCCACGGGCCCGCCGAGCCGCCGCCACCCGCCGCCCGGCAGCCGCCAGGCAGCCAAGGCGTTGGGCAGGGCGGCATCTAGCGGCCGCTGCCGGCACCGCCGCCCGCGGGCGGGGACCGCCTGGCGCCGCGGCGGGGGACGGGGCAGAGGCGCCGGGAGGCGGCCGGCGCTGCCGGGCCGGAAGACTGGGGCGGCTCCGCGGGAGGCAGCCGGGCGGGCGGCGAGTCCGAGGGAGCGCGCGTGGCCCGCACCCTTCGCCCGGCCGGGGAGAGACCACTGAGATCATCTAGTCCAACCAGCAGCCCATCACCGCCATGCCCACTAACCGCGTCCCTTGGTGCCACACAAGTGTCCCTACCAGCAGCAAGTAAGGCTATCCAGCCGACACAGATTTCTCTTCTCTGCTAAACTGATCAGTGTTATAGAGAACAGTGGGAGTAAGGCAATACTTCTAACAGGAAATTACAGTTACTTAACAGCCGTGGAAGAGCTGTCAGGACTGACTGCCGTGCAGTGGCTCCCACGTGGAAGCAGGGTGGACATGTGTCATGGCCTGCAACACTGGGATGGGGCGCAGGGTCAGGAGGAGTGTTGCCACTCAGAGCTGCAGAAAGGTGTGATTGCAAAATACAGCCTCCCAAACTGGAAACCAGACCATATGCAGCTTTTAAATCCGTGTTCTCAAGAAGAAATGGCACGTAACTCTTAATGACATCAAGTGGTCACGACCCAAGTTTGAAATCTCATCTGAAGGAAGAGCATCTCTCCTAATCCAATTCCCACTATGAGCACATCAGGGCAGTGGTTCAAGGATGACTCGGAGGGAAGGCTGCCATGTCTTGACTCACCAGCACCGCTTCCTGCAGCCTGATCTTTCAAGTCTTCATCCAGTTACCAGCTCCCAAAATGAACCCTCTTATCGGGTGAAGTGTGATGAAGTCACAGCCCCCCCAGACTCTGTCTCCTCCTCCCTGCTTTTGTCTGGAAATGTGTTGCTCATACTGTTCATACGAATATTTTTCTCAGTAAGGTCCTAAGTTAAATTATTCATAAAATGAATCAGATTTGCCAGGAATTACATGTATTGTGAGAGTTGATTAAGTTATTTTGTACTTATAGATGCTGTGATTCCATGAAAAGGCTTCCTATTAGGTCTTGTTCTTCAAAAGTTAAAAACTTACCTGACAGCGCTGTTTCTATAAAAAATGCAAGTAGAATATATGCACAAATATTAAATAAAACACCTCCCATTAACAACAGTAGATTTGAGATACGGAAGTTACTCCCAAGAGGTTTAAAATAAAAATGATTCCTCACTAGCTTAGTGATACTATGCATGCTTTATCTGTCTCCTCAAAAAAAAAAAAAAAAAAAAAAAAAAAAAACCAACACCAAAACCAGAAGAGCAGACCTAAACAAGACATTTCACAGTGAGAGGTCAAATCTTTTAGCTGCAATCTTCAGCAATTAGCTCTGTCTGTTTCAGTTTGCTGAGGCAAACCTAATTAACGACTTCAAACGCCATTTCTCAAAATGCTGGATCTAATCTTAAAATATATAAATCACGAGGGAAAGCTGCACATAGCCCCTGATCTGCTATGTTTATTTCTGCAGAGACCTTTCACACAGCTCTATTGAAGATCACTGAAGTGTACTAAACTAATGAAATTGTTTAAGTTCACTTAGGTGAAATTTTACCAAATTGCCTTGGGTAGCCTTAAGGAGGTTTATTCTGAGCCTGCGTGGCCTGGGCCTGTGCACATTTGCATTGAAACAGCAATTAGCCAGCAAATGGGCACAAGAGGCAGTGTTCTGAACACATCCGCAATTCAAGGCAGTAGGAATTGAGCCCCCTGTCTTCAAAGTAAAAGCAGAAGCACTTAAAGCATGGCACAAGTCTGGAAAGCAACTTTGTGACAGGATAAGCGAGGCAAGAACAAGATATATAATATAATATATAATCATAGGAGATCAGTAGATATTGTATGAGAGATAAATAGCAAATGCTGATGTTGTCAAAGAGAAAGCAGCCACAAATGATCTATGGACTGGTAGACACCTGGCTGCAGCATCCAAGAGTGGTTTTAGCTCCCTGCTTCATGCACATGTTAATATAATCCCAACTCCATGCAATGGGAAGATTTAGTGAATACCAACCCAACACCATAATTTGGTTTCATAAGAAGGAAACAGAGGTGCAGAAGCTGAAATAGCCCTATTGAGCCTTTTGACCAAGCCCTTGTATGGATACGTGAGGACCCAGGAACGCAGAGCTCACCATGAGAGCGCTCCAAGGCAGGCACACAGCAGACTTAATACAGCTCAAGCCAGTCAAAGTAGTCAGCAGTGCTTTAGGACAGTGCTACATGAAAGACAACACAAGTGACTGTCTTCATCTTCAAGGTCACAAATACAAGCCTGCATCACTGAAACACTTTGAACCATTTCTGCCGGTGATTTGTTTCTCAGGGAAACTGCCTTACCAGATGTAGATGCAGCTACAAGTCTGCTTCCTCTGGAGATGCTCCCTAAGTTCTTATTCCAGCTACCATTGCTCAGGCCTCCCCTGGAGATCTCTCTAGAGGTGCTTACAGCTTTATTTTCCATCTCAGTTGCTGCACAAACTCAGTTTTCATCCTTTACTGTGAATATCTTCTTTATTTTCTTTGGTCTTCCATCTCCATTGCCACCAACATGCAAACAATTTCCCTTCTGGCTGAGGGAAACAGGGAGTATAGATACAAAATGAGCATCCGTGGCTGAGAAGGGTTCCATGTTGGGCAGGCATTATCAATTATAAAACAAATACAAAATCAATTAATCCACACCAGAGAAATTACCAGAAATTACCAAGGACTACATGAGAAAAAGGATGCAGAGGTAAAAAAAACAAACAAACAAAACAAAAAAAAACCCTCACTCTGTCCTCCTGAGAAAGCCAGAGAGGCTGTTTACAAGTGAGTTTATCATTCTGTGTCCTGCCAACCTCTTGTTACAGAATCCAGCTACCATGAGCCCACCCAAGTCCCAACTGTCAAAAGAACTGAATGCTCTCGCTGATAAATGTAAAGAGCTGTGGCAAAAGATGTCCAAACCCCAGAGTCCCACACACAGCACCTTACATCTTTTGACTGTTATAAAACCACCCTGAGCAGTTTCCAAAATCATGGCCAAGTCCTAATGAATAACTCTTGAAAACAATATTGTGGATGTGTCTGTTAGCATGTTGAGCGTACAATTTCAATTTCTTCATTTGTAGTTACTCTGTGCTAATAACCATTATGTTCCTTTCAAGAGACAGCAGAGAACAATGCTGCTGCACCCAATCAGGGACATCTTCTGGAAGGAGGAGGAAATTGTGCTTTTCCAACAGCAATTGAGCAACTTTTCGGGGAAAAGGCTTCTGGAGTGCAAAGCAGGTCAGAGAGTGGAGAAAGGCACAAGGGGCCTGCGGCACAAGTAGGGAGAGGAGAGCTCTGGGAGGCAGGGAGCACATTCAGAACCAAATGCCCACAGCAGTATGAGCATTTTTCCCAGGATGCTAGAAGGGTATTGAGGATACACAATGCAGGGAGACACTGAAATTTGTGGGCTGAAGGACCAGAACATAAGGAAACATTGTGTAACAGAGAATAAGGCAGAAGAGCGTTTAAAAACCTTATTTTCTGTTGTCTCAAAGTTTCAAGGGGAAATGGTTATAAACCAGAAGAGGGTAGATTTAGAATAGATATTAGAAGAAATTTTTTACTGTGAAAATGGTGAGACACTGGAACAGGTTGCTCAAAGAGGTTGTGAATTCCCCCTCCCTGGAAGCATTCAAGGCCAGGCTGGATGGGGCTTTGAGCAACCTGATCTAGCGGGAGGTGATCCTGCCTATAGCAGGAGGTTAGAATTAGATGATCTTAGATGTCCTTCCAACACAAATCATTCTATGATACTATGATTTTATGATTCTTCTCTATAAAAAAATCATTGTTCTACTTTATGTCATAAAGAAGTTCATGCACTCTTTGACAGCATATATACTAAAATTGAAATGAGACAGAGAAGATTAATATGGCACCTGTACCAATCGATTTGGGGGTGATAGGAAGATTCTACAGTACAGAAAAAATAGACATGCAGAGCAAGTTCAGCAGCAGGCTGCAAACTGACTGAGGGCTGGAGCACAGTTGTGAGTTAAGCCGAGAGAGCTGAGTCTGCTCAGTTTGAAGAATAGAAGGTTCAGAGGACACCTGTCTGCAGCAGCTACCTGACCTCAGGGTACAAAGATGGAGGCAGAATGTTCTTATAGATGCACAGTGACAGTCAACAGACATGAGCAGGAACACGGGAAACTCAAATTACATAACAAGGAAAAAAAATAACATGGAAGTGGTCAAATACTGAAGTAGAAGGTGCGAGATCTCTATCTTAGGAAATATCTAGAGCTTGAGAGGGTATGACCTGATTCAGTCAGAACTCTTTTGAGTGTGGAGTTGGACAAGACAACCTCCTCAGGTCTGATGTCTTCCAATATAAATTATTCGATTCTATAAAAAACAGCTTTCTCAATTAAAAAATCTACTGGTTTTAAATGTTCTTCACTTTAAAGACAAGAAGCAAGAAAGATCTTTGACAGAGATCCAATCAGTCCTGTTGGCTTAAAGAAACGTCATCATATTTTTGTTTATGGTTTATAGTGACGTTGGCTTTTTAGACAATATATTACTGCTTCATAATTGTATGTCCTCTAAGATACAGCTAGCTTAGGTGCTTGATTCAGCAAGGTACTTGTATTTTACATCTTTTCTGTTTGTTTTATCTCTGTTCCCTATTCTCAATCCATAGCTTTCATCAAAACCAGTACCATCCCCACAAGGGATTGCTTATCCCCACAAGGATTGAAAAAGTGTATTCAGATGGCAGGCATGTGGTTGCAAGTTAATGAAGTTCCCAATACAAATAGTTTGTTTGCCTTTCTATTTTCCTAAATGGAAATATATCCTCATCCAGTGCTTATGCTATCTTCTTACCTTCTAAATTACAAGTGTTAGTTAAAGAATGATTAGGTTCCTTAACTGCATACAAGAATACATCATGTAAATACCAGACCTCTTGAGTCTTGTGCATTATTGCTTTCCATCTCATGTTTTCACAGAAAAGCCATACCTCATGCACTTGCAGTGCAGACTTGCAGTGCAGACTCAGCAGTGGTCCCTGTGCTGACCTGCTGTAGCTCAGGGAAGCTTCCTGGCTGCTCTCTGAGAGTGCTTACAGGTCTATACAGTGCCTCCCAAATAGGTGCCCTATAGCCATCTCTACGTAATGTGTTCTATAAACCAAGGACAGCCATCACACAAGCAGACACACTTCTCTCTTGTGTGTCAAGGCAGGCAAAATGGGAAAGGTCTAGCTGCACAGCATACAACTTGGGTGGAGCTCTCATGCCTTCCCTTGATCTGCTTCACAAGTAAGAGATTTGGACTGAGACGAAAAGACATCAGGAGTTCAAAGTTCACCTTTCAGATTTGCTACAGATTGACTTTACTGTCCTCAGTAGTCTACTTCATATCCACATCTCATCTCCACCATACCCAAGAGGGGTGGTTATAACATGACCACAGCAGAAACTGTGGGACTTGTTATCTACAGAGCTCTTTGCAAATATAAGCTGCACAAAAAAACATATGAACTCTTGTCTATCTCCTTCAAAATAAAATAGCAGAACCTGGTAATTTCCCACAGTTTCTCAGGAGTAAGGAATGTCTGAGTGACTGAATGTGGAGGCTTTGCACAGAATCAGTGATCCCAGATAAGCAAGATTAGCCAGATTCATGAGTTACTGCAAGTCACTCAGCCATTCCAATGCTTTGGCCTCTCACAAGGATACTAGCTATCTGTTAACAATCACAAATATTCTGGTTCTTTCAAAACCTCGAGTAAGCAGCAGTAACTCCTCCAAGTGTTTGAACCTTGATGCCAGCGTTCCCATGCCACACTGTGTTAGACATCTAGATAACTGTGCCGATCATGTATTTCCTCTTGCCTAGGCCTTTCAGGAATGAACAAGCATTCCCTTGTATACTGCTATGATTCCCATGACTTGATGGTCACACTTAATTAACCACTACATTGTTTGAGAGCTGGTTACATTTCATTTCATTAAATGATTTCATGATCACCAGAGGTATACTGACAGCCCTGTTAACTGAAGCTATGTGAAAAGAGCCAGCGGAGACTACAGGAAAATTCTGCAGCATTTCCTCATCTGTGATTTTCCAGGCACTGCTCAGAGTACAGTTGGTTACATTTCCATTCCTGTTAGCTTTTTGGCACAAGGCTATCTCAGCCTTGAGGTAAGAGTCCATATCCTATTACAGGTACCTTTAGCAATGTTGGTTTCTGAGTCCTTACAGTCATATTTTTATATAAAGTACGTACTAAGAATTTCATCTGTTTTCCCTCCTTTAGACTCCTTCATCCATGGTAGGCAAATAAATGCAATTAAGGAAGGACAAAAATCAAATTTAAAAATGTAAGCAAGAATAAGTGGCAAATCAAGAAACATTAGAGGGTTCTACAGCATGATAAACTGTGCAATTTAAAAATGCACAGCAGTTAATTCCAATGTATGCAATTATCACACAACTAAAAAAAAAAATACCAGGAATGGTACGTACCATACATAAAGATGTGCACTTTACAGGATATCTGAAAAACAATATGTAAAGTTTGCATGCCACAAAAAACCCTCAGGATAGTTTATGCTCGTTCACAGCAATGTTTTAATTGAACAGTGGGAAACTTGCAACACTGTAATTCAAACCCAGATCTAAATTTTAGTCTGCCTGTTTTTTAAGCTAAATTTAAGCTTAAGAGAGTAAGAAATATTAGGAAAAACACCATCACAGAGAGTGAGATGAAAGAGGGGTAGATGCATAGCACAAAATGAAAATATGTAATCCTTGTGACTTGTATTTTGTTTAAAACTCTATCACAGAGACTTGTGTTCAGAAATTGTGAGAAATGATTTGTATTTTTCATAAAACTAGTATTTTTGTTTTAAATATCCAGTCCTTATTTCAGGTCAACTGATGGAATAGCAGAAAATTTACCACTCACTATTAGCAGACAAGAAAAACAGAAATATCTTGTGCCAAGCAGTCAGCTGATGTGTCTACTTGTTGCTGCCATTCCTTGGAGACTTATTTTATATGTGCATCATGGGAAACATATATTGATGAAAAGTTTCCTACAGATTTCAGCTATTTTCATGTTTCTATATGTATTACACTATTATGGTTCATGATGAGATGGATTTTTCTCTGTAGTCAAGAATATTGAAGGAGCCTCTTGTTTCAGGAAGTCCTGGGGAAGGAATTCTGTTTCACCTGTCTTCATGAACACACATATATTAAATAAAAGAAAAATAAAATAAAAAGTTATCTAGCTGTATAACTAGATAATGGCAGAATGTAGTGTGTCTTCTTCCCCCTACTTCACAATTTAGTTACAAGATGTTCCATGTAAATTGTGTGAACTTTTCATTAGAAACCATACTTGTTGACACAGGACAGAGGATTCTCACAATGTATTTTATAATTGGCTTGCACAAAGTATTATTATAAATAGTTTATATTCTTATAATATTTTGCACACATGCTTTTCACAGGAGCTGTGGTGGGTCCATGCTATCATTCCAATTTTAAAGGCACAGAAAATGATTTGCCAGGCATTTAAGTGACCTGTTCAAAGTCAGGTAATGAGTTACTGATTTCCCAGCTGTCTCCAGCACAGTACACTCTGACTACAGATTGCACTGAGACATTTAGCCACAGATACTGTCAACAAAAAGCAATTACATTACCCATGCCTCTGTGTGCTTTGTATATGCAGGAGATAATGAAAAGGAAATCAACAGTTTTTAAACAAAACCACAAATTCACAATGAGGTTATTCAGATTTGATTATCACAAGAAAAGTTGATTCTTGCTGTGTTCAAGGGAAATCCCTTAATCTCTTTAGATTAGATCTCCTACTCTGCTAGCACCATCAGCCAGTAAAACTCTGGACACATCAGGCCTAATTCCTTCAAGAATTTTTTTTGCATTCTTTGGGTAGGTGAGGCATAGGCTGACAGTGACAGCAACCTTACTAAAATGCTAATGAACAAAACATTACGAACTGTAACATGATCTGAATACACATCCAGCTCTGTGTCTCTTTGATGGATGACTGAGAAGGCATTTCTCGTCTTGTACACGACCATATTTTAACTGACCATTTAAAGAGCTTCTCTCATGTACCTACACACATTTCTGGTCTGCCAGCTGTTTGCATTGACTTGGACATTTCAGTTTTAAAGAGCTGTGCATTCTCTGTGGTGCTACAAAAGCAACATTATTGTTAATTAAGACAAGATCCAGCAGGGAAAATAGGAGAAAATCCAACAAATCTTTGATTCATAAGAGACTCAAAGCTGCGTGATTCAAATACCAGAAATTCATTTTCAGGAATTTGGCAACTTTTTAGAAACAGTAAATTATTACTGGTTTTTCTTGATATTCATTATAACAGCATTAATAGTGGTGAATTCCTTTGTGCATATTAGGTTTTGATATTCAAAGCTGTGTGAATCCCTATGGTATTTAACAGAATAAAATTAAACATCAATTATGAAGTCATAGAAGGAGATCTAACAGTGTCTTCGTCCAAAAAATTGTTCACATTAATTTATTAACAACCAACCCTTTCCAAACTTTCAAACATTGCATGACTACAAAATCATGACGAATTATTTACTTTTTTTTCTAGTTTCTAAATATGCTGCTATCAAAAACTGCTCTGACAATTTATCATGCTACATCCCCATTATGAGAATTTGTTACATACCTCCCTACACATGACCTGAACTAAAAATGTTCTCTTATCAGGATAAAAGAGAGAAAGAGAGCCTATTCTAGCAGTCAAGAACTGTAAGCAATAGAAAGGCATGTCAGATTTCTCATTCACTTTCAATTCACCCTTTGGATTGCAGTAACACATAGGCCAATATGAAAGCCCAATCCCCTGTTCCTCTCAATGGGCTGCTTCTCTCAAGGCAGTATTTCCTTTCAATTAAACTTACATGGTTCAACATAAAAACGTCGGTTTGGAAGCAGATGTTCAGTGGTTGGAAATTTAGTCCTAGCTCAAAGGTTTTGTCAGCATAACTTTGCTGCTAGGGGTCATGACATTTTTTCATTGGGAGGCACAGACACAGTGTGAAGAAAGACTCCTTAATATCCATCCTACAGATCTGATTTTATATGCATCTTTCATAAATACATGAATTCCTATTCTGCCTCGCAAGCATTTAAGTCAATGAATTTTGCAATCGCCAAACAGCTGTAGAGACGTAGCTCTAGGCTGCAGCCCCACATGTCTAGTTACAACAGCTTTTAAGCATCTCTTTTCCAGAAGGGATCAAGTGGAAAAGCTCTGATTATTTTTTCTTGAAGAAGCATGAGCTCAGAAAGAAGCGACAAATCCCGAGAATGCATCCATAGCTTTAAATCCACTATCCACTGCCTTAAATCCAGAGGCTACTCCCCCCATCAGGGCTGTGTGCAGACAGCTGGAGTCTGAGCCTCTCCTCCAAGGGGAGAGGCATCAGGTCCTTCCTGGTGATCACACCAACCACTCGATTCTGCAAGTCGACCACAGTGAGGTGGCGCAGCCCCAGGGTGCGAAAGATGATATACGTGCGTTGCAGTGAGAAATGAGCTTGGACTGACATGGCCGATTTGTTTATGTATGGCTCCTGTAAGACAAAGAGGGGAGACACGGGGAGAACACAAAAATGTGAGCACATCCCTGCCACGGGGACTGCAAGCAGAGGCCAGGGTGGGAGAGGTCCTAAACCTGAGGGATGTTTGCTTTTCTCTCATGTTTCCCATCCCCAATTATAGTCAGAATGTCAGGAGATACCACAGTAAAAAACACTTTCTTTTTTTGCTAAACCATCAGGTTTACTGTACATGAGCTTTTATGACTAGAACTTTCCAAACTGACGTGGTCTGAGTTTTTACTTTGAAATAGCCAATGACCCCAATATTTCTTAAGTCTCAGATGTTTTATAGTTGCTATTTCATTACACTACCATTTCTTATATCCTGTAATATTTTTCAGTAAATGCTTATAAAAGTCAATTCACGAAGAAACACAGACTGTGAAGAAGAGGACAAAGAAAACAATCACACGGCTCTGGGAAGAAGACTGCAAATACTGAATTCTGGTCACAGAAAGCAATAAGGTCTATAACTTGATAGGGATGCAGCTAAACTAATTTTATTGTTAACCGAGCTTATGTAGATGTTCACTAAGTTTTTACTTTTCATGTAATTACACAGCATCCTACTTGTGACTTGGACACTTTCTGTCAGGGAAGATATATTATGCCTCCCAGTGTATTCTTTCCCAGTGGAAAAATGAAACAAAAAGATGATAAAATAATACAAGTAAATGCATAGTATAGGGTGACATGTCCATTCTTACCCTTTCATTTATTCAGAAAATATTCAAAGACATAAGGAGAAAAAAAAAAATAAAGTAGAAATGCTTCATTTCTTCTATGCCACATACATTTTTGCTGTGGAATTCACTGCCACAGGAAATCATTAAGACCAAAAATTTCAGAATGAATATTTCTGTGGATTCCATAAAAAGACCTTTCATGAGGAATAACAAGTTTTTGGAAGAGATGCTAACCTTTCTGCTTCAGGGATCACATAAGGTACAAAAAGTTAGGTAGCAATGAGCAACTTCATTGAACTGAATGGGTTACCCATGGCAAAAAATGTTGTCTGGCCCAATAACTCGTGGACTGGATTCAGTCCCAACAGAGCCAGCTTCTACTACTGTGTATGACGTGTTTTTGAACTTTGGAAAGCCATGTGTTCTCTCTCCACCTCAGTTTCCCCATCTATTACAAAAACTAGATAATGTGTTTTAGGAGCATTTCTTTCTTGATAGCTATCTCAAAAATGAGGAATCTAGACTAGATGGATCTTAATCTTCATTGAACGTGGGCTGATATTATCTTTTTAAATAAAACCCGTCTGAGCCTAAGCTCTCTCTCACCTAGATTTCTCACTGTGCCCGCCATTTCAGTTTCAGTGCTGAAATTCACTGAGGCAGAAACTACATTTATTTTGTTTATAACGTATTTATTTTAGGGCTTGCTCAGTATACCAAACACATTATTGCTTTTGGACCCAGTATTTTAGTACAGTATTTAGGAAACAAATGTGGTAATGTCATAGCAGGGATTAAAAAAAAAAAGGAAAGGGGGAAGAAATACAGCTTTATTTATAAGTTGATGTATAGGCACTGCAGCATAATGGAGACTAAAAACTCGAAAGCATTGCTTTATATTTGCTTTATAGGTCTATAAGAGCCAAACAGTGACATTTAAATGATCTATTCCATTAACATTGTATCATTTTGTCAATCTGGAATGTATTTTAATCAAAAGCCCCCTTGAAATGGTCTCCTTTGTTGTATTTTCTTTTTGGCTCATTTTATCAACATCTGTTATGTTTATACAATATGAATTAAAACTTCGGAATGCTGTTTGTACTCAGCTACTTTTGTTGAGAGTGTAACGTCCCAGGATTGGCAGTGTTTATGTAAATCAGTGCGGCTGACACAGCCATCATAAACAAATGAGAAAATATAACAAACACATTGTTCATGGAGGAAATGTTTGTTTTTAGAGTTGGCTTCAGCCTTACCAGATTGATGAAGAGTTGCTGATACCGGGGATCTGTAGTGTAGCGATTCAGCAGCATGGCCAGGCGCGACGGCTTGGGCAGCTTCTCCACTGTTATCTGGAACAGGCAAGAATCCATTTCTCTTTCTTTCTGCACTGCACATTAGAACCTACAGTTCAAAAGCCTTCCAGTTTGTCTCTAGGAAAAAGTTTTCTAGCAGAGCTACTCTGGCAGAGCTTGTCCTTTTTAAATTCTTCTGCCAATCAAACTTAAACTAGCACTCAAAATAAAATGCTCTGTACTTCAGAAAAAGGATTTTTTTTCTTAGTGTAACTAACTGTGTCTCTATTAAGACAATGTCAGTTGCACCGGCCTAAGGGTGAGATTTTCCACACTGTTACTAAGTGGTAATTGCATTATGAAATAGTGCAGAAAAAATGCAATAAAACTGGCATCAGCCATCAACTGACCTTCCATCCTTTTCCATAGGAATTCCTATTTGTTCTTTGACACCTCATCCCATGCATAATTGCCCTGTTCACTCTCAATGTTGTTTTGCCAGCAAAATTTCCACTTGCAGACCAATCCTCAGTGATATATGATGACTTCCCAGTTGTGCCTGTATAAACTGCTTGAACTCCATTACCAGTCTTGTTTTGATAAAACACGATTTTCTTTTACCACACTTAATGTTTACTATTCCTAAAAATCCTTTAGTCACCTATCATAGCAAAAATGCTATATGCTTTTCAAGTTTGAAAACTTTTACAAATAGTAATCACTCACAGAGCTTCTATCCCACACAGAATTAAATATTATAATCTGCTGTTTGTAGAGAAGTTGGGAAAGAAAGGACTGGAACAGCCTATTTGAGGAAGGACGTGCTTTGCCAGCACTCTTGTGCAACTCTCAGCCTCTGAGTGGCATTATGGTTTATGACAGCTGTGCCTAGAAGCTTTCTACTCATCTTTTAATTTAAATTGTACCTGACCACTTCTTTCTTTCTTCTCAGCCACGTTAAATGAATTAATGTTCATTCATGTTGAGCTCATTCTAAATCACCCAATATATTCGCTGATTAAACAAGGATAGAACTGACAGAAAAGATGTTACCTTCTCATAGGGTAGAGGATGTGAGAAGGAGAAAGATTCGTTGTTTGTCTCTGGTTCAAAGATGTGCTCGTTCTCCAGCAACATGTACAGCTCTAACCTAAAGATTTTATTTTTTTTTTAAGAAAAAAAGCATAAAAGAAACAAAGGGACTGCATTCGTTATGAGAGACAAATTTTATAAAGCAAGCACACAACGCTTTGCTATCCATCAGATATATAATGGATAGAGTATTAGTGGGCTGATCACTTATTTCACCTTCCTAAACTTCCATCATCAATTACAGCATCACACAGGTGTTTTCTGGTTTATGTTTGGCTAATTGAATTATAAGACATCACCTACCTACACATGACCTGGATCAGCCTGCTTGGCAGGAGGAGCTTATGCAGTCAGTAGTTTGCACCCAACAAAGCAACATAAATAGTATGCAAATACAGCTATTTGCATTTAAGGAGATAGCCTGTTGTGCCTTCCCACATCCTTCTTAAGTAACATCCACATTAAAATGAGATCTGCAAGAAATTCACGACCCATTTTAAATCATCAGTGAAACCTTTTCTCACAGTACTGCTCTCTAGAATTCATTAAGGCATTTAATATTCTTGCTGACTAAGTCCCTTAATTTAGGATATCTTTAACAATCATTACATCATTTCAAAACTTTTTTTTAGAATTCTCCCGTTCCATACTACATATAAGAAGATTTGACATGCAATATATTTAAAATGTCATTTATATCTAGTGCTTCTTTGCTTCACCACTGTGTGTACACACATGCTCCATCTGCACTTCCCATTTCCAGCTTTTTGAATATATTTAGATAACAAACATCTTGGAGACCACCACAAAGCCTTTTAGTTTGCAACATGCTTAACATCATGTTAGCCCTCCTCCATAGTTACAGCTAGCAGCTACTACAGAAATGCAGACATGCAATACACTGCTAAATGCTGTGCTTGAGGGACCCAGAGGAAACCAAGCACACAACCTTCACTGGGGCATTGCAAGGGAGCTATAAAGTGGCTTCTGTGACTGAAACGCCAAAAATAACCTGGGAATTTTTCAAATAAATATTTCTGTATTAGAAAATACTGATTTTCTGAAACCCCAACTTATTATAGGAATTTACTACTTTTAATATAATGTCTCCTGGGAAAGATTAAGTCTGCTTCAAGGTGGGATTAGCACTCAACAGCAGAGGACTTACACCAAGTAGACCTGCCTTCCAGCTCCAAAAGCTGGTGGTTAGTGGCCCTCCCTAGGGATAGGATATGGAAGAACTAGGTTCAAGCCCTTCTCCACGCTCTCCTTCATAACAAGCACATCTGTGGCTATGTCTGGCATGCCTTCATGTTTCCAGCTGGAGAGGTTCCACACTGAGTAAACAGGAATCTGTAGAAGCAGGTCCCCCACAATCCCTGACCAGCAGACTCTTTACCATTTTATTATTTTCTTTCCAAACAGTCTCCCCTTTACTACTCTGTACTTCTTTGTCCTTCATCTGGTGAAGCTGGCTCAAAGCTCTAGAGTTCAAAAACTTACCATGAGCACTCACACATGAAGGTGTAAGATTAAACTGATTTCCAGCATATTACAGCATATTACATGTTTCTGGTCTTCAATATAGCCCATCTTTTCTCCAAATTAAATCCAAGATACTTTGGGTATGACTATCTCTGCATTTGTATTCATATTCGGAAGACACTTTTGAAGCAAACCACCCCATTGCTTCTACCTGCCATGTTTTGGTTAGCATTACAGAGTAGTCTCCTTCCTCTTGAAACCATTGGCTGTTCCACCCTGAAGATCCACTCTTGCAATCTGTATTTTCTTAATGTAGACATGGCCTTGGTATCTCATCCAAGGATCTCAATGGGATTTATGAATAACTGTGTCTGGGATATAGATATCCTCTTGCTGTAGGTGTCCCTGTTCATTGCAGGGGAGTTGGACTAGATGACCTTTAAAGGTCCCTTCCAACTCAAACGATTATGTAGTTCTATGATCCTTTTACAGTGGAAGACCTGAGCGTACAAAGAACTTGCGGAAGAAAATCAGTTTGTCATGTAGACAATTAATGGACGGGTTTGAGGACAATGATGAGAACACCTTACAAAGAACAGTGCAGACATGCTGCAACAGATAAGATCCATTCCTTTTAGACTACGTTTGGAGGAAGAAAGAGAGGAAAATACAATATACACAACAGAGAAGAAATTATCCCAGTCATGCCCTATGAAATACCGTTGGTGCTTCACTCTTTTTTTCTTCAGGGCTCTCTACAGCTTCACATTTTATAATCTTTCACAAGTATGTCTCTAATCAATTCCAGTAAGAAATAAACACACAGATCATAGAATCATGAAATCATGAAGTTTGGAAAAGACCTCTAATATCACCTAGTCCAATCATCAGCCCACCACCACCAAGCCACCCACTAACCATGTCCTTCAATGCCACATCCACAAAGCTTTTGAACAGCTCCAGGACAGTGACTCAATCACCAGCCTGAGCAGCCTGTTCCAATACCTCACCATTTTTTTCTGAGAAGAAATATTTTCTAATATCCAACTTGAGATCTACATTCCAGTCCTAGATCATCCTGTACAGATCCACAAAGTCAATTTCTATAATGATCACTGGGCCAGGAACACTTTCATCCTAACATATGTATATAGACTTCAAATGCAAAAGTTATGACCCACACCAATCTTTTGCCAGGACTCTGTATACTCAGGTCCAAAACACTGCTCAAGCTGCCCACAATCCAAACTTCACCATTTTCCGCTTGAACATCATGGGCTGGAATTAAAAAAATAGCAATGTTCAGCACAGGCTTAAAGAGCAGAAATGTTCTCTCATCACCAGTGGTTTGTTGGCTGGTTTTGGCAGCTCACAATTTGCTCAGCAGTGCTCTTAACTAAACCCAGAAGGGAGTCACTTAACAGGGCTTTGGGAAGTGTGAGAGAAATTTTGCTAGTCAAAAAGAAAGTACATGCAAACACAATGAAGGAAATTGTTGGAACATTTCTGATAAGAATCCAAGCCTATTAAAAACTGCCATGTCCAAAAGAAAAAAAAAAAAAAAAAAAAAGAACATACATTATTTCACTTGGACTTCCAGAAGTCATGCTTCAGAGGTATAACAACACCGTTCTTTGATGTTACATACAACATCCTTCCTATCACATCATCAAGCCTTGGAAAGCAGACCAAACATGTTTCTTGCACTATTTTGTGAGGTTTAACAGGAAGTGCTAGGATTCAGATTTGGAGTCTGCAATTGTTCGTTTACTCTTTATTTATTTAAAAAGGAAGAAAACCCTTAAGTAGGGAATCTCATTTCAAAGATACCCTGGCAAGGCACTGCAGTAGTTTCATTTGCTCTGTCTGTTATAAACCACACGTTATGGAATACACCTAATTAAGATAACACATTATTATCCCAATATCCACATGTCAGATTTGGCATGGAAATCAGGAATGAAAAGTATCTGACAGCTGATTGTGTCACTCTTTTCTTGTCAAGATGGCCAGTTATCTGAGGAAACTACAAATTCTAAATATTGGAGGAGTGACATAAAAAGGAACTGCGGCTCCAAAGTAGCTGCAAATGAACAGAAGAAAGATTAAATGGTGATGTCACTGCCAAAAGCATCCAAGGCAGGACTCTCCCATATTGAATGGATAAAACAGCTACACAGTTGGGACGGAGGGAGGAGGGGGTATTAAAGAACCTGAAATATCTTATTTCTCCTACATTAATCCACTAAAGGTAACTGCTTTGCTTTTATTCCTGAGCTTTTATTCTTTGGCGAATATCCAGCTTAGCAGGGACCAACAATTAATGCGTTCTGACCAGAACGGAACAAATTTCTCTTCTATATATAAAAAAATGCACGTCTCTCTCAGAGCTTCTCCCAGACATATTTAAAAGCCCAATTACATTATTGTGAAGTTTTGATTGATTAAAATTAAAAGATGACAATAGAACAGTAACAAATAGCAATAAATTGCATACTGATGTGGCAGAGTATGACACCCTAAAACTTTTCATATTCTTTCCTCGTCCTCATACCTGACTGGTAGCATCTTGCAACTCCAACTTTCACAGCAGCGAGTGCTCAGAAGGTCTTGCAGGGCTTGATTGCTGCTCTGCTCCCAGAGAAGTTCTCACATAAATGAGCAACACTTGCAACAGCACACATGAGAAAACTCTCATGTGAACTGTAAAATATACATTCTACTTAAGAATAATTGTTGTTCTTATGTTTTTGGTAATACAGATGTTAGTATGCTAAATACATTTTTCCTAACGTCAACTATCACTGTACCTTTACTAAAGAGTTTTTAAAAGTATCTTGCATGTGACAAGAAAGACAGTAGATAAGAACTAGATCATCTATACAGGAAACTGATTTAAAATCCACGACTTCATTTTTCACATGCTAAAAACACCTCAGGGTTGTTTCAGGCTATGGAGCCTAAAACATTACTGTTTATTCATGCGTTTGGTTCTTCAAAACAAGAAAGAGCTTTGCATGAGTTCTTGGCATTTAACCTATGAGCTGATAAAAAGGTCATTATCAAGCACTAGATTGAGGTTGTCCGGAGCTAAAATCAAATCCTGTCTATGCCCCACTGCCTTTCAAATGATGCTGAATAAATATTTAATCTCTGTGCCTCAGTCTTCAGATCTACATAAGAGGCATTTCTTCTACCTCAGAGCTGTGCTTTGTGGTTAATGCTTATTACTTAAGTTGCCTTCTGTCTGGTTTTATGGATACCATCATCCTGGTGAGTTGAGCAGACAGTAAGTCCCAGGCCTCTATATGAAAATGCAAAGGCTGCTGTAAATAAACTGCAAATATAAACTTATTTTCAAACCTTCAAAAAGAGTAGATTCTAAAAAGTTATGAAAACAGGCTCAGAGTTGTATTTCTGTACAAGTTGGCTTGTTACCAGGCAGATTTTCAGTTCCAGAGGAACCCACCATGCATTTAAATGACAGGACAAGTATGTGATCAGACTTTCCATTCACACAACAGTTTTCCCCATGCCTATATTTGATTTTGACATTCAACAACGCTCTGCACTTGCCTAAAAGCCACCCACATGCTGCAGCGAGGCTGCATACGTTTTTAATTTGGCTCTCTGAGTGAGCACACAGCCTCTGCAGCACTCCAGCTTTCTCACCAAGAGGCTCCGTCACAAAGTCCTACAGCACCTGCACAATTACTGGCAAGGCAAAACAGGCCTGCTAATTTTAAAAGTATCGTATAATGCCACTCTTTGGAAGAAAGGTTTCGCACTTGAGATACAAAACAAAATCACTGCCACAGACTCTATAAACCTTCCTCCATCTATGCTACTCGCGTCCAGGAACCCTGACAATACATGGGAGGATCATAACGTCAAAGGCTTTTGTTGAAAGTGCTGGATTCTATTTATTTTAATAGACAAGATCACTGTACATTACTTCATTGAAATGAATTGGATCAGCTTTTCAAAAGCAGTAAAAACAAACATGCTGACAGACCCTACCCTCTCCTATGAAAACCACTGCACCAGCACTTTGATACTGCAGTCAGCTCCCTAGCCTGAACCTAAAAAGAGCATTCAGGTTGCTAATGCTTTACCCTCCCCTTTTTTATTTCTTTGCTGTGTTCGAACCACTGATGGTAGTGTTTCTAGCTTTAATCAGAGTAGAATCACCATTCTGCAGTATTTAGAGCAAGAGCACGGGGAGGAGGCAGGGGGACAGCTGTCCGTGATCTCGCAGTATGAAACAAAACTTCATTTTTATCTTCTTATATTGCACGAACTTTGCAGACTTCTGTGTTTGATTGGGTAACTTAGGATTCCTGAGATCTAAACTTAGCAACCTCTCCATAACAGAGCCTGAAGGAAACGGCTCTCCAAGAGGCTTTCAGTTCTATAGCAGTTATTTCACAAGTTCAAGCAATTCTGTCATCATACTAAAGCAGATATCGCTAACCTCAGTAATAAATTTTTGTATTGAATGTTTCAGGTCCCAGTTTGTCTTTAATGTTCCATTTATCCCTAAGCTGCTGCATTGCATTGTTTACTGGAAGCAAGTAGTTCAGGTTGGATATTAGGAAAAATTTCTTCTCAGAAAGAGTGGTGAGGCAGTGGCACAGGCTTCCTAGGGAAGTACTGGAGTCATTGTCCTGGAGGTGTTGAAGAAACATACAGATGTGGCACTGAAGGATGTTGTTAGTGTGGGTGGTGGGGATGGGCTTACGGTTGGACTAAGTGATCTTAATGGACTTTTCCAACCCTAATGATTCTATGATTCTATACTTACTCGCCTGCTAAGAGTAATAAATGTATTGCCTTATTAAACAAGTGTGCATGGACTTTGCACACATGTGCATGCACACACCTTGAGAATAGCGTTTCATTAGTCCCAATTGAGAATGCAGACTAAAGAAAACTTCCAGAACCAGCACCTATAGCCTGACATGTCTGTAATAGTTTGCAATGCTGTATCTCCTTTCCCACACCCATATCAATATGCTGTACTCGGTTTTACTGCAATGCTTGGCAGAACGCATTCCTGACTCACAAGGGTTTCTGTTCACTGCACTGACCAGAGGCATGGCATACCTAATAAGCTGCCATAAGATACGCATACACACACTACTTTGGATCAATGATTTCTCTGTTCAAGGATGTTACTGTGTAATACAGCTTTAAGTTTTCAACTTTGTCATATTTTCTAAACTCTGATCTCTTCAATTTACTTTCAGTTATGTGACATTCCCCTTTAGTGGAGTGAAAGCATGCATTAGCTAAACAATGTGGTTTGGATTTAGTGTTCCCATGCATCATCATGAAAATGTTTGTCTCAGCAATAGTGTCATTATTGTTACTGGGAACAGCTGCTCCACCATGTCTTTCGATCATGGAAAGCAAAGCGTCTCCCTTCTCAGACCAGTTTACAAGCTGGGAAACTAAAGTGAGACCATCAGGCAGGAGGTTTATGAGGATGATGTGTTCTGTACCTGGCTTCCTCCTGCCACAAAGGAAGCAGAAAGTGCAAGAACAGCAGCAAATCTACGTTGCACAGAGCAATGTAGTTTGGCTCCCTCCACTGGTAGCTCCTCTGCCTCTGGTCCAGGGACCAACGGGAGCCAGAAACCCTCCTCTCAGGTGCAGCTCGGCTCTGCCAAAGGTGTCATGCTTTCAGCCAGAAGGAACAAGAGCAGGGAGCGTGCTGTTGATCAGGAGAAGATTTAACAACTCCCCCAAGTTTCTGAAGAGAGAAGACGTAATTCTACATGCTCCTGCTAGTACTCTTAGGATTGCTAGAGTGAATTTTCATACTCAACTCTCTGGGAGCAATACTGTTCCATTGGGCCCACTGTCCCCATGCCCACCATCACAGCAATGCTCCTGAGTTCCACAAGCACATTTCCTGTGACTGGGCACACGGGGACTGGCCTCCAGCTCACCACTCCGAGAAAGACCTCCAGAGGCCATTGGGCCTTAGCTGAAAATGGTAGGGGGTGGAAGTGGATGATCTTTAACGTCCCTTCCACCCTAAACCATTCTAGGATATTATGATAAGATGGATTTTCAAATAAAATCTGTTTTACAGCATGGTAGGCCTTTTTAAAACGTCCTCAAAAGGGAAACCATGCTTTCAGGCACTGAAGGGTGATAACAGTGCATTTCTGAAAATCCACATTTTTTTAGCTTTTCAACTACAAGAAGCCCACAGCTTTTGAGTACATTTCTTCTCTGATTTAGAGCATTACATTCTACTTCTTTAGATACCCAGCTTTCCTCTGAAAGCAGGAATTGGGCACTTCACACACCTCGCTTGTAACAGACATACTTACTTTGGGGAAAGCAGTTACACAGTAAATACACTCCCATTTAGCATATAAAAATTTGTAATATAACAGCACAGGTAAAATGAACATGATAAACTACAAGGATTTCTGACATCTTTACTGAAAATATTTCTGTCGAAATTTCTTTTTGGCATAAAAATGAAAATGTTCATCAGCCACAAATGCTGAAGTTTCAGTAAACTTGATGGGTGGGAAGAAATAGGGTTTCCTAGGTGAAAAAATACACACAGAAATGTAGGCCTAATGCCAGAAATGTCACATCCTGTACAGAAGTAGCAGAAAACCACGTTTTACCCATTTCTGCTTAGATATATTTATTCTGTACAGTCTGCTTATGGTCAGAGATATTGTGGTTTCTGCATAATTACTTTCTCCCAATCAAACTAAATCAAGCAAAAAAAAATATTCCTTCATCTAAAAGATAGACAAACAAAATGCAGAGTAATGGCTAACAGCTGTGTAGTGCAAGGGCAAAAACAAGGAACCCAGGCTTGAGCACTACAAAAGGGGAGCTGTGAGTGGAGATCTGAGAGGTTCAAGCATGAACAAAATGGCTTATTTGCTATGGTAACATTCCCTGATGGGCTACTTGGTTGTGTTCATCAACCCAACAGTCTTTCCAGGCAAACTGTATCAGAGCAGTGTTCTAGGCAGAAATTAGCATAGCCAGGCAGCACTCAGATTCTGCCTCTCTGCACTGCTTTTCCTTAAAAGAAAAAGAAGGGACTGACACTGGCCTAACAAGCCACCAACATCCACCTGTTTTTCTTCAGTGAATGCTGGGAGGATTAAACTGCAGCACAGAAAATCTCAATTCTTCCTTTTCCTTGGAAAAAGTGAGTTAAAGCCAATTAAACCACTTGATACTGAAATGGTCTCTGGGAACAACGGGGCATCTATCATTTACTGGGGGAAACTAAATACTTTAAGAGAAGGGTTCCTTAGAAACAAACATCTAGACAGCAAATTATTATCCATTTTGGTGTAAGAAGTCATAGAGGACAGGAGTGACACAAGGGCATGTGGAGAGAGGCAATCATACATGGGAGGTTGTGCAGCATGGTGGCAAAAATGTCATCAGTGACTGCAAGGTACCATCACCCCCCATGTTATTTCCCAGTTGTGTCCACAGCCCGGGAAAAATCAGTGAATTACCTATAGCTTTCCTCCACAAATCCTCCATGTCTTCAGTTTTTATGGTAGTTTACATTATAAAGTAACCTCTGGCAAAGGAAAATGGAGCAACAAAACACAAGTGATGATGTGTCTAATCTGTTCACACAACAGAATCATTTCATTGCCCCACAACAGCTCTACATCATTACATTGTAACATATGTAGAAGTTCTTTTTTTTCCCCTAGAAAAACTAAGTTCTCCCAGAAGTTAGGCAGAAATATCTTCTCCTGCTGCAGCAGGATGTGCAGCCACATACGAGAGCAGCCAAGACAAATGAGACAGGGGACCTCCTAGGCAATTCCTCAGTATGTATTGACAGCCTCACACAGTGTCCCAGGCAGAAATGTTCAGGGCAGTCAGGCAGTGCTCCTGTCCTCAGGTCTCTCCAAAGAATGAGTTCCACTGTGAGTCGAATTGCCACCATAGCCAGGAGAGCAAGCAACATAAGCCATGACACAGCACTCAATAGACTCCAGGCTAGCACCTTCTTAACAGCCCAGCTCCCTTTCTGCAATTGCTGGGAATAGATAGGGGATGCATTTCAGCAGCAGAGAGAATGAATTGCCCATTTCATTTTGAAGAACCATCATTGCTGTGGGAGAAATGAAGGGGGGAGGAGGAGGGTGCATTTCCCCACATTGCACACAGTAGGCTGCATTGCACAGAGCAGGCCAAGCATCCCTAATAATGCCGTGCATCTAGCTCACCAGCCACATGTTCCTCAAACCAAATTCTGTGATGGTTTCCCAGGCATGCACACAGCACGGTCCATAGCATAGTGTCAAAAGAGTTACTCTGAGGAGATCATTGTTTTGGAAACTTGCTTCTCAGATACAGTTTGCTTCCTCTTTAACAATTTTAAAGCCAAGGAGTTTTTGTTAGTAGTTGTTTTGATTTTCTACTGCTTACTCAGTTGAGGAATATAACAGCTTCAGATTTAGGTTATCCATGTAAAATGATCTCACCTTTGGTGATCTCACCTTAATCCCCAGTGGATAACCATCCAGATCACAAAGTCTAGGAGAAAAGTCTGGCCCCGTTATGCGGGGCTTGAAGGTTTTTGTTTGTTTATAATCTCAAACAAAATTGGAATATCTGGGTGCTTGCTCAATCCAGCACTGAGATGCAGTTGTAGGCTCACACAAGTCCCAGCCAACACTCCTTGGCCTCAGTCCTTGCTTTTGTAAGAACTGACACTGACCCTTTGAAAAAAGAGTCAAAATCATTCATATGCATTACACTAACATAACAACACTCTGTCCCTGTACAGCAACTCACATCACTGCAGTTTGGAGGTGTAGGCAGGTACTAAATGAACTTTGCATTCAGTAAAATTTTCAGTGTTTCATCCATGTGTATTTTATGACAAGAAATGGTACAGAGATACACAGAAGTGTGAAACAGTATGAAAAAAATACAAGCTGTTGTTGCCTTCCTGCAGCCTTTCTAGGTAGGTCGCTTCTTTTCCTTCTTTAGCTCCTTGCCCCTACTTTTTTTAAAAGTAATACCAATGTTTTTGTGCCAGAAGAAAAAAAAAACCAAACATTTAAGAATCAATAACAACGTCCATGGAAACTCTCAAGAAAAGCATAATGGCAAATACTATTGGATCTTCCCCCATCTGCAATTTTTAAAACATGCCAAGCAAACTACATTTTCTCCATTTGAACGTTGTTGATGTATAAGATGGAAAAACAAATTTTCTGTCTGTGGCTTTGTCACCTTCACATGGGATTGCAGTGGATCCCATGCAGTAAGAGAATAAACAACACCATTCTCCTTTAAGGAGTTCACAGCATTTCTCATGTTGATCTTAGCAGTTACGTGCCACAGGAGCTGTAATTTTATGAGTAAGATGGAAAACCAAATCCTAGCTACTTATGGTTATGAATACACTAATTCCATGACAAATCACATTTTTGGAGGCTTGGTTCAGAGGCTGGCTGCAGAGAAATTCCTTTCCTGGAGTTGGTGAGGAACCGTGGCAGAACAGCAAAGCTACCCATGTTCCCTGCTGGGAATAAGGCACCCAGACCTCATCACAGCAGTTCTCAGGCAGCTGGACACATGGTGGGTGAGAAGGGTGCTGACAGAGCGTGCCAGATTGCAGTGCTTGCTCTCAGACAGCCATTCACTATGGGTTTCACTGGTGCGGGTAATAAACATTGGACTGGACAAAAAAAAACGCTCACATTTGCTGCTACTTTGTCAACTATTTAAAATGCTATCTTGATTCTCTTCAAAACAGTCTAACAACAGCTCACTCATGCTGAGAGTGCCAGGGGAAAAACTATTTTGTTCACCCCCTCTCTCTGAATCCATTCTGTTAGAATGCAGTTCTGGGGATGAAGCAAACTACAAGCTTACCAGAATTGTCAGGTAGCATCAGATTGCCTCTAAAAGTGCCTCTTTTTAGCATGTGCTCATGATCATCCTTTTGACCCCTCTTTTTTGTTTGCTTCAACAACTTTGCTCTGCATTAAGAAGCACAACAGCATTTGTGTAAACTCAGCGTACCCCCCAGCAGCCTGAGACTCTCACTACCGGGTAATTTGCTGAATTAATGAGGAAATTATTATAAGATTATCAGTTCAATTTAGAAGAGACTTTGGCTTGGTCTGTTGTTAATGTGTTTTATTGGTGAGTCCAGCTGAGAACTAAACAAGTGTGCTACTAGATGGCATATAATATTTTCAGATTGCTGCACACTGCGGACTATCAATCTGAAATTGAAGTTTTAGCACTTCAGCACATTTCTTGTTAGCATTTATGACAGCATCACCGTGAAGGAACAAGAGTATATACCACATACAAGTATATGGTACTGCAATTATTGATGTTACTTCTTCAGGCCACTACAACCCAAACAGTCTGCACTGTACAACTTTCTCTTTTCAAGCCACTATTTCTCTGAGAGATTCATGCAAAGTTCCCAGGCTTCATTAAATATTCACCCACTTTCTATCTTTATGCTCCAAAATTTCTGCTGACCATGGAGCTATGTGCGAGATAGGTTCATGTGGTCCAGCTGTCAATAGTTCATCCTTGAAAAGTTGCTATAAAACAGGCAAGGAGGCAAGTCGCAGTCACATTTCCACTCATGATACGTGGATAACATTTTTCCCCATCCAGATCAATAGAAGAAAATACATTTATCTAGGTAGTTACCAACTTCTTCCCAATTAAGGGTGAAAAACGTTCTCTACAAGGGAACATGTTAGAATACTATGAATATTTAGCACAGAAGACACCATGTATTCATATTAAGGTTATTGGAAGTACCATTCATAGGGCTTTGCTATGTGAACTCCTATTAGGAAGCAGTTGTGCATGCATCCTCTCCTTTCCTCTAGGATACTCAAGGTGGGAATTTAGTCACTGCCTCTCCCACTCCTGACCGACCGCTCAAAGAACAGTCTTAAGACTCCTTTGTGAAAGAATAGAATCATTCTTGCATATAATGTACAGTATCAGCAATACTTCATTTATCAAGATATTTTATATGCCTTTTGAGAGTCCCCAGTGTAAGAAGAATTCCTATAGTCTAATTCTTGTTTACGCAGCATGAAATTTTTAGTGACTTTGTTGCTTATCTTGTCTGTGATATGATTTACATTAATCTATCTCCTTTAAAAGCATACAATAAAAAAAATGAAAAAAAAAAGTCAACAGAAGAACAGGCCAACTTTGAACTGACATAGGACATTTCATGAGTCACTAGAATCAAATCCCTTAAAATTACTGTTTCTTTGAAACTTTAATGTTCTGAAGTACAATTTTCCCTTTTTCTACAATTCTTATAAGATCATTTTATTGATACTTTTCAATAAATCCTTCATGAAATAGATAGCCATGCACCTCAAGCTTTTCAAAGTCTTTTCTTAAAAAAGACACCTGCTGTTCATGCTAAAGTAAGTAGAAACAAGCTTCATATTCATCCCATGTGCTCTTCACAAGCAGATGTTTAAGAAAAAAGACATAAAAATAGACATAAACATCGCATAACATCAGTTTGATAGCATTTTTACCTCTTAATGGTTCCTTGAAACACCTGTGCCTGATCTGACTTGGTCCCGCCAACCACAGGGAATCCACCATGGCTTGTGCTTGCAAGAAGCCAAGCCAAGAAGGCAATGTTTTCCTTCAGGTGAAGGACTCTCACGTGAGGCTCCATGACATCCCTGGCAGAGAACAATTCTAGGTTCAGCCTGAAAGGCACAAAGCAGACAGACGAAGGATCATGTAGTAAGTAAACAGGAAATGAAGCATGCTGTACCATGTTAGCATTTGATGAGTTTATAAACTGTTAGTAAATTACTTCAAGATGGAAGTGAATTTGCTTTATTTGCAAGTTAAAAAATATAATTACTCAATAAAATCCCTTATCAAGCATTGCCTTTCTTTGTGTGAGAAATGTGATAAATTCAACCATATGCACGACATGGTCATCTTAGAATATCGTAAGAGTTACTTATGAATTTGCATGGCTTCTCTTATTAAATACATATATATATATCTTTAATCTGAACTGAAATCTTCTGGAATTCTGGTTGATTCCTAATAGTTTAATATTCAGCATTTTGGAGAAATTCAGCCTTGCACTCGTTGCTGTAATATTTGTTGTTGCATCAGTAACATTTAGGAAGACAACCCCTTCAAAATTTTCTTACATGTTGTATTCATTTTTTTGAATACATTTTTTTTGAATAATTTTTTTTCCAATATTTTGTAACACTTTTCAGGTTCCAGGCAAAGTTTCAGGAAATGTGAACATACATAAATTGAAAAACTTGTATACCCCTGCTTCTGACATCAGGATTAGGTGAAAAACAAGCACACTTTCTGCAAAATTCAGCCATAATTTCTGCGGAATTACAGTAAACCAGATTCTGACAGCTGAAGTCAGTGAAGTTCTCTAGTTTTAGACTTGTTTCATACTTTCTGTTTTTCAAAAATACATTAATTATTCTGATTATCTTGACACATCATAAGCCAGAATCTCCTGTTCAGACGCAAGCTGACACAAACCACAGACAGAGACAACTGGAACATAAATTTGCCCACATCCTGTTTTACCAATGTACCTTTCATCCCTGTGGTAAGAGCAACTATTTCCATATGTTGTTAATTATTGTCCTTCCCCCTGAGAGACTCAGGGTGATTTTTTCAAGGCAGTTACTCTGATGCTTTGTGATGTGACCACCTGCCTAAGAGCAACTGACCTGAGAAGACAGTACAATTCATACATGGCATCAACATGCACAGCTGTTAAACAAGTTTCTTCTAAACTGAGATGGATTTAAATGAATCTGAGAAAGAACAGTCTTGTGTGGATTGAATAACATCAAACCTGCACTATTATATGAAACAGACTACAGGCAGTGAAGATTTGGAGCATCATCTTATTACAGTCAAAGATCCAGAATATATCTCATGGAGAAATGAACCTCTTTGAACATTTTCTTTCTGAGATAAAATGAGTAGTGGTTTATCAGTATTTAGTACGAGTCGGTCAAAACAACACTGAAAAATCCAAATGATTTTTGTTTTTATTTCTTGATTTCAGAGTACTACCAGTTGATGCGCTACAAGTAATGGAACTAAGTGGGAACCAAAGATGCTGCTCAAGATGAGCTATTGTCAGAAGTCTGCAGTTGTGGCTGTTTGTTGGAAAATTGCATTTTCATAAATGAGTAACTACTGTTTGTCCTCTTCCTCTTTTCCATCTCTAGAGGCCAAATACAAATCTGTATTCGCTTGTCCTAAGCTCTGTCTGTAAATGACATACACTGTATTGCTGTTAAAAATACTGTACCTAGCGCAGTGGATACAGTGTAAAAAAATGATTAATTGTAACTGTTTACTGAATTATGTGATGTGCAAACCCTGAATGATTTCTAAATAAGAACAATGTGAATACTGCTACATTACAACAGTTTCTGGAGTGTAAGGAAATTTTCCAATTTCACAACTTTACATTTTTGCTCTATTGCATGGAAAGCAAATGTTCCAAATTACTGCAGAAGCCTATGAAACATCCGTAGGTTTTCTCAAATCAGCCATTTGTACAAAAGTAAGGCATAACTTTTTACACAGTTTTGTCATCTTGGCTTTTTCTGGTATTATGAAGTTCTGTACCATCTACACCATTATCGTAGGGCAGCTTTTTCAGAGTAAGACAACACACCAAGGATTGGTACTGATTTAGTGCTCACTGGCAGTGACATTTCTTTCAATTACTCTTCCATTTATTACTGTAAAGAATAATCTTGCTCTGAGAGGAAAGCAAGCAAAACAGTTATCTTATGGAAGATATGAGGCCAAAGCATCTTTGAAGAAAAGAAGGCACTGGATGTCTTACCACTGGCTGCTGTCACTACTCAGAAGTCCCTGTTCATTTACTGTCAGAAAACCAAACCTGTTCTTCACTGGCAGATCTGAACGTGGCTAAGTAGTCATTCTTCTCATGCCAAGAGTTACAGATCTCCAGCCATCCCCACCATGGGAGTCTCCATTCGCCATTCAACCTACTATAGGCTCTGAGGTTCCTCCTTCTGTGCAGCTAGGGTTCAAGCTGATGCTAAATGAGTACTCAACACACTTCTGCCAGGAACAGCCTTTACAACAACAGCTGGAATTCAAAGCCAGCAGAAGAAGCTTGCAGAAGAGCCAGAAGGAGAACACTAACAGTGAGAAGGCTGAAAACCATTTCAGGCACCTACAGGCACATAGCCCCACCAACAGCCATGCTAACTGCTCACAGCCCTTTGGGCAGTAGTGCTCCCCGCAGGTAGGTCATATTGCAAAACCTATATATATGCCCAAATGCTTCCCAAGGACACTTTGCTTAGCTGATGAACGTCAGTGCTGTTGCACAGCTCTACATGTGTAACAAAGCCCTTGGTTTCAGAATGTAATTTCAAGCAAGGACGTTTCGTTTATCATTTTGAAAATTCCTTCATATGTGGAGTAGCAAGAGGTACTTACATTTGGATTTTATCATGTAGATCTTTCTCACATGTTTAGACTTACCTCAAGGAGAGACACAATGCTGCAGTCACTCTACTAAAATAGATCCAGTGTAAATTTTCCTTTTATAGGACACGTGAGAACTTTTTCTCCAAAAATGTAATTCACTACAATACTGTAATATGTTATAGTATTAAGACTATTTCACTGAGGTTATGATATCTGAGTTTCAGGTTCCTTTTAAGAGCACATCCATGACTGGGGATATAACATGGAACAAAGAAAATGTGCTTTACAACATAAATAGGACGGTCATTTGGTAAGAAGCCAATATCCCTGAGTGGTAAACTGTCTTAAAGTGATTCATGGAAATGTAGTTTAGTCCCTGTTGCTATTAAATCCAGTGGAAGTTTTCCCACTGAAATAAATTGTTAAGGATCTAACCATAACAGATCTAATCATAACATGGAGGTTTCCTTAGACAACACGCAACACAAGGGAACCTTTCCTCATAAAGAGTTTACTCTGTATTTAATGCAAGTTTCAAGTGATTAAAAGGACTTAAAGGGTGGTGGGAGGGAAAGAAGCATAATCCTAACTCAAACATACTTTAGGGACCAAGGTGCATGAGAACACAGGCAGTGTGCTCGCTTGGATTTATTCATGTACTTGCCCTCATCTTTTTTAACCATCTCTCCATTTCTGCACTGAGAGTGTTTACCCACTGACTTGCCACAGGCCATCATGCTCAGAGCAGCCCAAAATTTTATTTGGGCTTCTTGTAAACCATTGTTTTATTGCCCTGACTGGCCACAGTAACTTGTATAAATAGTTCTCAGGATCTTGTTTTGGGGTTTGCTTAATGTTTACGGTGCTTTTTGAGATCAGTTAGGCTGAGTGAGAACCCTGAACAATTGAGCAGACAGGCTGGTTAGCTAAAAGGAACATTATCAGGCTGGAGATTATTACAGTGACTTACCTTGTTACAAATGCATTACCAAGTATTAGAATTAGGATTAGATTCAGTTCCAGTTTCTACTAGCTTGCATTTTCTGTGACTATGGCTTTCTTTTTTTAAAATGCACTTCACTTGGCCAGAAAAAAAATAAGCAGATTTTTTTTCATGATTTTCATTTTAGTACCACACATATCCCATGGTTATGAAGACCTGCTGCTGAATTATGAATAGAGATTATTAGTGTTAGCTTTCTTTTTCTCTAACATCTTTTTAAAAACCCTATTATGAGTAAACTCAAAACATGGCTGAAAGTTGCTTACATTTAATTTCTTTTATTTCTTGGGTTTTTATTTTGTTCTAAGTAATAAAAAGACATGCAAGTAATAGACCCACCAATGTTCTTTTCAATAAGCCATTTGGCTTAAAAAACAAAACCAAAAAACGCCACAATCTTACCTAAATTTGTATGTCAATATTGATCTCACTATACAGTAGAATTATATATATACAAACACAATGCTTATCGTATGCAGATGACTGAATTGAGTAGATTTGCAAGTGAATTAGTGAATTTTGTGAAAAAATTATTCTTTCAGTATGCTCCAGAATAGTCACTGAGATCAATAGATGGAAACAAAAAAGCTCTATGAAACCCAATTACTCTGGAAAAGGATGTCACAGAATTTTTAAGTTGATTTGCTCTATTCAGTGCTAACCCCTGAAATATTTAAACTGCTATAAAAGGAAATTAAATGAAGTAAAGCATGGTGTAAAATGATGCAAGTGCATTCATGCTAGCAGGGTGCTTTCATCTAATTAGATCTATTTAAAATCAGTTTTCAGTGCAACTTTGCTCAGCAGACAAGGCCTACAGCCTCTTGCTGTCTTATTTTAGTTGAACACTAAATGGAGGGAGGAATTCTTCTGTTAAACCAGGAGCCAGAAGTTTGGCAGAGTTCAGTCTCTGTTCAGTGTATCTACAAATATTTATACTGACTGTAAGATGACAAGCTTCCCAGCATCTCCTGGTCCTGGCTCCCTCCATATTCTTAAATGAGGGGACATTCAGCTATTCAGTCCAATGGCCTTTTGATAGCATAGCACTTACTGTGAAATGTGTTGTTTGGGTTAACTGAACGTCTCTGTCACTTATTTCCCAGAGAGGATTGGAAAGTTATATATGTTTAGCAACTACTGTATGCTAAAGACAAATGGATTTCTCATAATCTGCTGGGAAAATGTCTCTACTACTTGAAAAATTGCAGAACAAAAAAAAAAAAAAAAAAAAAAAAGAAAAAGAAAAGAAACAGATAAGGAAGATTTTGTGTTTTGTAAAAGAAATGGAGGGGGTATCATGGGACGTTTGTAGGTTTTCTGCTAAGACCTTGTTTCTGTGTTTTTCCCTTATGAAGTTTTTCCTACCAGCACTGTCAGTATAAAATGCCACCATGTTAGAAAAATAGCTCCTACTAGAGTTGTTTATAGGAGAGCATTTAGTTTTAAAAAAAATGCATTCTGTTGTGCACCAGACCTTGGGATAAGCAGATAAAGCTATGTGTAAGTGTGGTCACTTGCTGGAGCTACTCAAAGAGCATCTTAAAAATTAATGCCCCAAGCACACCATGTTCTGAGTTGTAGGTAAAAACACAAAAGACATAGCTCTTGGCTCAGGTTTCACAGTGCAGGTCCAAAAACAAATTGAGATTGTAACTAGCTGCCTGATTTAGTAAAGAGCCATGTCTGACATGGGTCACTGCACCAAGGCTATTGAAGGGCAACATCCAATGGGCATGAGCTGTTATTTTCTTCCTATAGAAGAACCTTTGCTAGAAATGTGGGAGATCCAAAATCAGCTCATCCCTGGGGATCTGAACCCTCACCTCAAGATCTCAAAGATGGGTGCATGCTACAGTAACCAGGCTCTCAGGGAAGTGAGAGTAAATGCCCTTAAACCAAGGACATTTGGCAGCGCTATCAGTAAAGCAGGCCTCATACAGGAAATGTGTAGATGGCTCTGAAGAGACTATATATCTCTGAATGGTTGCATTGTGAACTACAAGTCACCACTGGTCATCATATATAAATGTTTCTTAAAAATTCTGTTAGTACAGCCCCCCTCCTTCTTTTGTGTGTAGCCATCCTGATTGCTGCAGCAGGTTCTTCACCAAGTGGGAGAAGCAAACAACATATAGTCATTTCCAAGGGTACATTTTTTCCAGAATTCATATTCCCTGTATCCTTGGAATTTTCTCCTCAGTCCTCCTCAGGATCGTGGCACTGCATTCCAAGCATCTATGCTGTACAGCAAGGAGCAATTCTGGGATACTGCATAAACTTCATCAGCACAAAACGTCAGGCACAGCAACGCACCTAAGAGCCTTCCCCTTTCCAAAGAGACCTGTAAGATGCCTCTACATCTAGCTATGCAGTATTTTCTCTTCTAGTAGGTAAACACCTACCAGAGAAAAAATTTTCCTAAAAACTGAATGAGTAATAAATTAAATACCTGTATACAAAATACGTACCCCCCAGACATCCACATTTACACATTATCCCTTGTATCCGTAGTCCTTGTGCACATACAGATGTGTATAGGTGAACACAAAGAGAAAAACCTAAACAGGGTGAGGGTAGGCTGTCTTGATGTCTTATGCGTTAATGCTGGTGGACATACTACTTATTACTAGTGTATTCAGAATGGAATGACTCAGTTATCTTTGCATTTTCCAAGTTATTATCTTAGCCTGTAAGAATCTTTTTTTTGTAAGAAAGAAATCTTAAGATTGTGTGGACTCTGCCTGCCCTGGCATTATATCCAATCAGAAGCAAAGTCATTTCTCAAAATGACACAAATACAAGCAATTTAAATTCAAGTAAATGTTTTGAACAAACTTCCATAGGAATAAAGTGAGAAAAACAATTACACTGTGTGCTAAAATAAACGTCTCATGATCTTGCCTATAACTGAACAAACAGGAAAATTGATGATCTCTGGATAGATCACTGCAAAGCAACTTCCAAGGGAAATTCGCAAAATACTAAGTTGGCTCTTGCACTTCAAATGCAATGACATGATGAGTTTCTTGCAGACGTATGCCAAAAAAACTAATACAAACTGGAAAGAAGAGAGGAAAGCTCCTGTGAGACCATTTACATAAAAGCTTCATTCAGGGCCTCCACCCTCATGTACTGTACCAGCCACCTTAGCCTTTCCACTCTGCCTGTTCCAAGAAAACACTGACTAGTATGTTAGAAATGTTGGCTCAAAAATGTTTGGGAATGGACAGTGACAGCAGTGTATGTTTTAATAACCAGATAGATTATCAGATGATCTTTTGTCAAAATTATGTACAGAGATTTAGGTCTAACAGACCACAAACTGAGTAAACTAAAGCGATACAGATGGAAAAGTATATGAAAAAAAGAGATTTCTGATTGGTCAGTACCTCTGAGAATCAGTCACTTTCTAATGGATAAAAGTAGTTATTAAAAAATAACATTGGTATCTGGAGATACAGATTATACCCTATTCTCGGTCCAGTAAATATAAGCTTGTGATGCTTACAACCAGGATTCTGAGCAAAGGCACTCCTCCTTCCATGTGTACTTGCACTGGGAAATGCATTCAAACCCTCAAACTGCAGCATTCCCATTTTTAAAATACCAGCCCATTTCTTATACCACAAGCATATCAGGAACCATAATAAAACACTGTTAGTCACTACCAACTTTCTCCAGCATTCAGTTCTTGTGTCAGTTCATGTTTAACATTTTATCAATGATCTGAATGCAGGAGTCGAATGCATCCTTACCAAGTTTGTTGACAATACTAAACTGGAAGGTGCTATTGGAAAGATGAGAGGCCTTGCAGAGGGATCTAGGTACACTAGATGCATATGACACCATTTGTGTCAACCCTAGTACATCCAGGAAGGTGGTGAGCATCACAGTCAGCTTTCTTCCAGGATTAACTAAAGAAGCAGAGAAGCTCAGTGATCAGAGTCACTTTTCAAGATGCAAACTAGTGTCTGTTTCGTGATACAGCTAATGGGAGAAGCACTCCATAGGATCTCTGTTAAAAGAAGCAGTCAGAGAAGGCCATATGGAAGGAAATGGCCTTGAGTTGCAGCAGGGGACGTTCAGGTTGCATATTAGGAAAACCTTCTCCAAAAGAGTGGTTGGACACTGGAACAGGCTGCCCAGGGAGGTGGTAGAGTCACCATTTCTGGAGGCATTCAAGAAACGTGGGGATGTGATAATTAGTGACATGGTTTAGTGGGGAAATTCTGGCAGTACATGGGCAGTTGGACTAGATGATCTTAGACATCTTTTCCAACCTTAAAGCTTCCATGATTCTATTTTGTGCTTTTTCCTTGTTGTAAATACATAGCTCTTTCTGTCATGACAACCACTATGAGAAGTTCCTAACACATTTTTATGAGGATGTAGCAACACTCACAAGAACAGAAAAGGTGGCATAGACATCAACAGCGAAGAGAATTCATTTCAGCTTAAAGTGAACTCAGAAGCAGTCTCCACACTATAATAAAGGTAATGTGTTTACATGTAACTCAAGAACACCAAATACAACTCCAGTATAGATGAACATCTGTATTTCAATAACCAGCAAGGATTCCCCAGGGACTTCAGTGAGCTTTCAGTCAGAACCATCACTTTTTGAATGAATTCAAAGAGTTGTTCAATGACATCTTCATGAGATTGGCTGCTCTGCCAGCACAGCTGGATTTTCAGTAAGGTTGGCTAGCTTTAAGTGGAAACTGTCAGCGTCTGCCAACAGTGGCCAGACACCAGCACAGACTCAAGCAATTAGTGGAATACCCATCCAGTGGCTGGGGATGATGTGTGTACGTGTGCATGCTCCACCTGTGTGTAACCACATCTGAAAGCTGTGGTGGTATCTATACAGTCAGCAGCAGCTTGTCCTCCCAGGTGAGTCATTGGGGAGCCTCCTTCTAGCCATGTCAGCAGAAGCCATGTTGTTTCCCACAGCCGAAAGTCGCTACATGCATTTTTTGCATACAGTCCTATAGAAGCAGGAGTAGCTCACTCACTGCCAGACAGCTAGCTCTGAAACACAGGTTATTAGTTCCAGATGCTGCTTCAGTGCACTTCCTCCAGTGGAAAGTGTGCAGTAGTAACTTCTTTTGGTTTCACAGGACTCCCCAGAAATGGAAAACACATCAAAAGTCCATGTGGATTTGTCATCCCTCCCTCAACATCAAGCAGTCTGTAGTGCCAACTGAGACATCTGTGGAAAGACTTCTTCACAATCCAAAGGGACCTGTGTCACATTTGCTAATGGTGCTTTGACATATGAGGCCTGCCTCCCAGTGGGCCTTACAGCAAGAACCATAACCTCGTTATTAAGCTGCCCATTGGGACAGCACGCCCAATGCTTGCAGCAGGCTTGCCAACCCCATGGTGGTCTCATTCACTTTTGAACCTGCTTTTGATAGGTGAAAGAAGTACCTTGAGTCAGAAACCACAGGAGAACAATTGCTTAAAGATTCACCATTTGTGATCTGTCTCTTTGTGCATCTATATCTTCTCCCAGCACTTTGCCCAACTGCACCAATATCACTCTTTCAAAAAACTTAGAAGTTTGTTTCCCTTAAAAATCTCACAACAGAGTACAATATTCACTTGCAAATTCAAAACATTTTCTTCCTAGCACACAGTGATTGTGATCAGTATGCAATCTGAGTATAACATACCATTTACATATTGAATACTGCAGGAGGGGTGGAAATCCAGCATAAATTGTTCATTAAAAAAAAATGCAGGAGAAGCTGAGCCTGCACATTTTAGACATATCAAAAAAGATAGTTTCTCAGAGCCTGAAAACATCCCAGTGTAAAACACTTTGGGCTTGTGAAAAGGTAATCATGCAAATACACAGACCCTGTGTAAACACTAAGTTATTTACAAGTTCCTCCAAGCATTTCAGCCAGACAATTTGTTGGCTCATCTTCACCATACTTGCCATTATTTTCCTATATTCGTGCTTGCATTGTATACTGGGTTCTGAGGACTGCAGTGACAACCAACACACTTCAAAGTACAGGAGGTCAGCAGGGAGCTATTAGCCAGCCCATAGCCCTTTGTGTCAAAGGAGGGTGCCACTGGCCAGGCCATCACAAGCCTTGCTCTCAGCCAGCTCCATGCTTATTCCTCGTCTGCTCCATGTGACATTGGTGGCACAGCATTAGCTGAAGCTCTCATCTGGACATTTTGGGAAAAGGAATGGCTAAGGGTCGGAAAGTTTTATTTTGGCTTGGAAGAAGAGTTGTATCTGCTGGTATTTATTGTAATATGGGAAGAGTGATTTGTTTTGTTTGTTCAGATTCCACTCTAAAAATAAACAGTAAGGCAATCAAAATCTTGGGCATCTTTGTATAGTTTTACCAATGTAAATAAAGTCACTTTGATTCATGTGGTACCTTTAGATAGCGGATTCATTAAACAATCAACATTAGAGGAGGTTGAAAATCATCTTCCAGAGTTCACAAGGCTTTTCCTTTAAGAACTAACAATACTTTACTAACACAACAGATTCTGAAAGCCACATGAGGTATGTAAGCATACCTCATTTCTCTGAGAAAATTGGGGAAAAAATTGTTTTGACCAAAGCAATATAATGAAATCGGTCAGATCTGACAACAGAACTGCAAGTTCCACTTGGTCTCCTGCTTCTGACCACATAGCCTTCCTTTCTGCCTCATCTGAATATTTGTATTGATACTATTATCCTGTTTGCATGTGACGTTTTTCTAAGAGACATTATGCAGATTTGGACACTGAGATCACTTCATGTTAAATTTTAAATTTGGGATGAAATTTGATATTAAAAAAATTTGAGAAAACAGTGCCTCTTGTCTTTGAAGCTTGAAACTGAAAGGCCCTTTACATCATTTTTGTAGATCATTCACTGTCATTAAGTGTTTTTCCCCAAAATTCTGTGAAGGGAATAATCTGAAATCTACAAGCTAAAGAGCATCATTCATCACCACCTGTCAGAGAGCAAGAAGTACATCAGTAATGTAAGTATCCAGGTTAACATACACCTGCAACTCTGCCCAGCTGATAGTTCACCTCTCCTTCACATTAAGACAACCTTCTTCAAATAGGTCCATGCACACCAAATCCATGTGCACTTTTTTTTTAGGAACAGTTCTGGGTAATTTGGAGCCAAAAACAGTCTGAAGACCAGTGTACAAGGAAGCAAGGAAATACCAGCTTCTTTCCAGAATACCAAGACTGTGAAGGTAGAAAGGCTGGATATTCCCACAGAGATCTGGTGCAGGGCAGGAGGGCACACTAAGTCCTTTCAGCCATCTCACATGAGCACCACCAAGCCCATGCTAAAAACAAGGCAAGGTAGTGCAGCTACTCTGTATAAAGTATCAAGTTACATCTGGCCCTGCCACAGGATTTCATGGTTTTGTACAGTTGCTTTCCAGGTAATGGAATCATGCTAAACTCAACGCTCATAAGAAAAGAATAGGCAAAAAAGAAAAAAAAAAAAAAGGATGAAAAACGGTCCTTTGCTATGTTTGCTTATGCCTGACAGAGAACCGACTTAAAGTCCACATGTAATTTTAATAAATTTCATCCACATCTCAACATCTTCCCTCTATCATTTCTCCAGCAGCCAGACTTCTCCCCAAACAAAGCATGGCATTGTTACAGCAGCTCCCTTTTTCCTTTGTGCAGCCAGAACAAGATCCAGCTCCTACCACAAACACTCTACAAAAGGGAGACTGGATGCCTTCTGATCAGAAAACATTGCCAAGTCCACCCTTAATGATCACTTTGAGGATGAAAGTGCCAAGTGGCTGTGGGACACGCTGGCTTTTCAAGGAGGTGAGATGGGGTGCACCACATGCAACTTAGTGAAAAGTCTCTGAATGAACACTTGTGTCAGCAAGATGAGTGAGGAAATTTTAATATACCAGTTACTAGACTAGGCTCAAACCAAAAGCACACCCCTGAAGTCTGGTGATTTTCAAAATCCAAAGCCTCATCTAAAGAGTTTGCTAATTACACTGATTTCTGTAACAGGCCAAACCAGGACATTGGATTCCAAATAACCCTCCAACTTGGGTTGGCTCAGATTCGGGATCCAATGTCTGCGGTGTGGGAGAAGAGAAAACCAGAAGGAATAAAGGGAAAAAATCACCCTTGCTCCATGGATCTCTAATACAGGGCCACCTCTGATACACTTTAAAAAAATATATAATGAGACCACTATAATATATATTCCAGCCAAAATTCTTGGCTCCCAAAATCAGCTTTATATGGTATGCAATATAGAAACACCCAGGAGACGCTATAAGAACTTTGACAAGGCTAATATTAAGCTAGAACAAAACAGAACTACTGGCACCAGCTCCACTCAGCTCTTAAGTAAACTTGTCCCATTAAAAAGTAGCCTCTAAGATATTTTCTCTCTGAAGTGTATAGTAGCTTATAAAAAGCAGGAAGAGTTGCCAAGATGTAGATGTGTTCAAGTACTCCTTACCCTCATTAAAGAACATTCCCTGGCAGCCAGCAGCTCGGAGCATTCCAGTGAACCAGATTTTATAAGAGGGGTGTTTACGGTGGTGTAAGACGTAAGCTGGAAATCATGGTGCACCGTAGCAGCCGTGTACTAAATAGCTGTCTTTGGGGCCTTATCAGTCAGGGCACAGGATACGACTTGCAGGATGGTCAAGCAAATTCAGATATAAATGAGTATTAAGAAAACAAATGACAAGGCTTTCTGCTCTGTAGGAAGAAAGATATCGAGAGATTCCAGTGCCTGCACAGGAGTTAGGTAGTGGAAAACCACGGAGGACTTGGTTCTCAATTCCTCTGGTTTCATATGCAACACGGAGATGTCTTCAAAGCAAGCAATTACGTAATTTAGCTTCTTAATGTTCCCCCTTATTTCCACAGGAGTTAGGAGTTAAATTATTTTGTGGGTCTGGATTTTACTTGTCTCGATCATTTAAAGGCTACTTTCCCTTTTCATTTCAGCATCCAACAAATCTTCTGCCTGGGGGCGTTGTTCACTGGAAGAGGAATCAACTAATTATCTAAAATGGAAGGTCTTTTCATCCGTAACACCTCTGAAGAAATAGGAATGAGAAGATCTGCATTTCTCTCTTACAGTATGAGTGCTAAGTACATATAAATATGTCTTGTTCTCTAGAGTTGCTCATTTTTCCTCCTTGCTACCACCTAGTCACTGTTTTTCCAAAGGCTTTTCAGTTTCACTTGAAGAAGGATCCCCATTTTTGTGCCTCTAAAGCAAGCTGATAGTTATCCAAACCATTCCGGCTGGATACGGAAATACCATTTATCACCTGTTGATAAATACATGCTGTCAGTAGCTACACAGCTGACCTTATTCCTTGTCATGTTTGGGGAAATCAGAAGTGCATGATTTGTATATTTTGTGATTTCAGACAATAGTATCATTGAAGAAAGAAGATGCTGAACCCGCCCCATATGCACCTGTGCTTTGCCAGAGACAGGATAAGTTTGTTGCAAATGTCAGCTGAGCTGCTCCATCAAGAATAAGGAAACAGCCTGTGCAAAATGACAGCTGGGTACAGACACGTGAAGAGTCCCAGAGTGGAATAATCCCACACAGACGTCTGAATACTCCCAGAGTGGAACTTAAAAACAGCAAAGAATCAGATAGTCGGAACAGTCCCTCTTTGATAAAAGACTGGAGAAGCAGATAGGCAGGCTCCCACAGCATCTTGTTAGCTGCAGACCAGTAAGATAGAAAGCAAATGAGATAACTTAGTCTGCATGGAAAATGCTTGAAAAGGAAAGTCCCAGCCTGGCACCTTTCTGTAGAATTTTGAGTAAAGTTTCAGAGATGCTCATAAGTGAACAAGAAGCAGAGATATGGGAACGTGAACACAGAGGTTTTTTTGTGTTTTGTTGTTGTTGTCGTTTCTGTCTGATATGAATCTTGTTTTTGTTTTTCTTTTTTTATGGCTAGGTAAAGTAACAGGATTTAGAATGCTTACAAAGACTACATGTGAGGCATCAAATGTTTAAATTATCACATAACTTTAAGAGGTGGATCATCAGTCCAGAGTTGCCTCAAGTCAGTGTTCAGGATTTTTGGATGTCTAACTAAAAAAAATCAAGGAATTAAACCACATCTTGGAGGTCTAAGATGACTGAATGGTGAAGTTTCATCTCCTTGGGGAAATAATAAGGTGACAAAGCATTCAAGAAATGCAGTGGAGACAGCAAGCAATGGGCCAGTGCCATAGCTTATTCAAACTGAGAAGATTTAGAGCAAAACTTGGCAGCCTAAAAGGTTCTATAAAATTTTACCAAGCCGTAATACTGTGTATTTTGCTTTAGAGTATTAGTGTATTCTGTGACCAGAAATTTTTCTTTAATATTCCTCAGGAAGAAGGGAGAGGAGTGGAAAGAATATTTGATTATTTTTATATGGATGAATATGTAGACAGCTAGATAGATTTGTCCTTCAAGTGAATAGGACCTTATTCTGAACTAGGAAAAAGCTACAATTCTTTCCATGGACCTATCATCCAACCGAAGCACCACAGGAAACTTTATGACTTCTTCCCCTCTGTTTTATCTGCCATGTTACATACAGAAGTCATCTATTATATCACAGATTGTTTTTATTTCCTCCTATCACATTGCTGGCTTTCTTTACCTCCTGTCAAATACAGTTGGATTGTACCCAGCATTCAATGTGCCTGCTAAAACATTCAGATTTGGCTACATTTAGGAAAAAGTTGTGAAGTGTGGATAGAACAAGTCACTAATATTTTTTATCTTCTAAAGAGTCATTTGAATACGTGAGATTTTCCAGTAGAGTTTAATACTGAGAAAAAATGACAGCTGAAGTGCCCTACAAATAGGTTTGGTCATGGATGTATACTACCAAAATACCCTTAAGTAAAACAAAAACTCTTTATGTGATAAATAAATAAAATCATTTTTCCTTCCATTTTCCACCATGATACTTATTTCATTCATAGAGGATATCTTACAGAATTGGCTTTTCTGCATTCTTTTATAGAATATAATGATATAGTTCTCATTACTTACAGACAAATGTAGACCCAGCATCTACGTTTAAGAGAGAAAATGATTCTTATTACTGATTATAAATGGTTCAATTACTGGCTGTAAATGCTCACCAACAGACTGAAGTTTCAGATACTGGCTCACACACTGAAAAACACACAGGAATTGGTGGGTTTCTCCCATCTAACCTATGAAACACTTTTTTTCCCAGGCTATTCCTTCAGTCCTCAGTCAATGGAGGTGCTACCAGAAGACAGTTCCTCTGACCTGTCTTAAATTGCTATCCTCAGATGGCAGAATTCTCTGCCTGGAAATGTGCCAAACACACAGGAAGCCTTGTCCAGTCATCCAAATGTTAGATAAGGCAAAATTTACCATAAAGGTCTGTGGTAGTTCCTCCACTCTGTGGCTTCTGTTCCAGAAGAAACAGTCAGAGCTGTCTGTGTAAACCTCAACTAGATTCCCCACTGGACCAATCACACTAATAAATAGAATCTAACTAGACAGTTCATGCATTATAGAGCACTTAGTGCCCTCAAGACTCTTGTGAAAGTGGTAATTTAGATCCTATCAAAAACTCTAAGAGAAAAGGATTCTCTACTGTTCTGTTCACACAGCACAGCACTCCATGGGGTCCTTTTTCAGGACCAGAACCTCCTTTTGCTGCTTTGTCCCTCCAAGCTCCACCACTTGTAGGACACATGCAGAACACAACAGAAAAAATTCAGCAACAAAAAAGACCTCACCGTTCTTTCCTGTGATGAACAAAAGGTTCCACATCCAAGTAAGGAATGCATTTCAGCCTCAGGAGGGAGCTGTACAGGGATGTGTTAAAAATGTCACCAACCATCTTGGCCGTCATGACAGCCAGCATTATCAGCAGCAAGGACTGGACATCATTTGTGATCTCTACCTAAGGAGAAAAAAAAACATTTTTTTCATACAACTGGTGACATTGGCAATGATTGCAGAGGACTGCCTACTTTTTTCACAGGGGAGTAGGAAGTAATTCAGATACCCTGCAGCTGCTATAAGTCGAAGGGCACTTTCCCTCCTTTCCAGAGATGGGAAATCTATCAACACTTCCACCAAAAGGCCTTGGCTGATACAGTGACAGCTCCCCCCTCCCATTCCCATCATCTTGAAGCACTGTGCTGACATTGAAATTCATGTCTGAGTCCCATATTTCAGGTGGCTTGTGACAATTCTGCAGTTATCAGAGAAGGGTAAGTAGAGATGGAGTAGTTAGATTGTTTTAAATAGTTTGGCAGTGTGACTAATATTAAAAAATGCAAATAAACCCAAGTATTTTTCTTTCTTGCTGAGCTCAGGAGATATAAAATCATTTTCCCATACTGCTGCTTCCTGACAGAACAAGCTCTTTGTACTAACATCATCTTGAAGAATGCCAGAAAAGAGAACAAGGAGCTCTTGGCAGAAGTCCAGCTCAGGAGATCAAGAAGCAGGAACACTGCACAGTTACCATGCTCAGCAGCATCTGGCAGTGCAAGGCTGGTGCAGACATCCTTTTCCCTGCGATCATGAGTCAATCAATATGGCACTGCAACACCCATTTTAGGGAAACAGAGTGCATGTGCAGATTATGGGGTAAAGTATCTAAGATAATATGTCTTACCTAAGAATATCTGCACTTTCTCTCTGCATAGTTAGGGTACGGTCAGATGGGTGGTAACATGTTTAGCATGTTTTAATATCTTATCCCCCCATTCAGCCATTTGGTTTTGCTTCCACTGCTGGACACAACACCATATTGTTAACTCACTGCAATGCAAAGATTGACTAGGTTTTCTCATCCTGCAGACTTCATGAAGCACACCAATACTACTGCCTTTGAACAAAGGATTAAAAATGAATCATTGTATACAAAGTACAGAGTAACGTGAATGGACTTCAGTCTGTTTACAGCTTGTTTAGCTTGGAGAAGAGAAGGCTCCAGGAAGACCTCGTTGTTGCCTTCCAGTACCTGAAGGGAGCTTATAAACAGGAGGGGGAACGGCTGTTTAAAAGGGTGGATGGTGATAGGACAAGAGGGAATGGTTTTAAACTGAGACAGGGGACGTTTAGGTTAGATATTAGGAGGAAGTACTTCACTCAGAGGGTGGTGATGCACTGGAACAGGCTGCCCAAGGAGGTTGTGGATGCCCCATCCCTGGAGGCATTCAAGGCCAGGCTGGATGTGGCTCTGGGCAGCCTGGTCTGGTGGTTAGTGACCCTGCACATAGCAGGGGGTTGAAACTGTGTAATCATTGTGGTCCTTTTCAACCTGGGCCATTCTATGATTCTATGGATTCACATCCAAGTCAAACGTTTTTCTTGGTCAAAATTACTGCGCAGAAATATTCTCTTTATGCTACTTTATTAAGGGTTTTATTAAAAATTTCTCTCTCCTTCCCATTATTTCCCCTTTTCTATTTTAAAATAAGAAGATTATTCATTGGCAGTTATCCCAGAATTAAATATGCAAACTTTCCTCCTAACATTAAACTTCTCTCCAAGTCAGACAAAGTGAATTGCAGTATGCTGTCATTTACTAGTCCTCATTAGGTAAAAACTGTTAAGTACTCCAAGCATCCACATTCAAAGAATGCCAGTAAACATATTTCTGCCTGATAAGCTGTAGTACATTTATCCAGGCTTTATATTTTCACCCTTGTGTCTTCATTCTGGGTTCAGAATGATAACATCAGGGATGATTTAGAGTATATGCCATGAGGGGCTCATATGGCACGTTCAGTCATGCACGACAGGGTCATGTAACTGTCCTTTCTGCTTGGACATAGCTGAGGATTTTTAATAACACCACAGCATTCTTTGAATGTCTCTTTAAACCTAGCATTTGGCTGTTTTATTTTAAAACACCAGGAACATGTCAGTTGAAAGGAAAACAGCAACTGTGGGATTTTAAGAATTGCTTCATCATATCTGCCACAATTCATTCACACAGATGGAGACTCTTTATTGTGGATTCCTTTTTAGGTTATTTTTAAAGAATCTTGCTATGGGGAACTCTTCTAGAATAAAGTAAGCATTAAAAATTAATATTAAAAACACTCCAAAAAGCTATAAAAGAACTCTAAAACTCTAACTTCAAAAACTCTCTAAACTCATACTCTGAAAACTCTCTCAAGTGATTATTTTAACCTATACTAAAAAAAAATTCCTCCAGAATATGGTGAAATAGTATTCATTAAGTTGTGTGGACACGTTACTACCATTCAAAAAATCAGTAGAAACCCTCTGGGGTTCTGAACAAGAACTGAACAAAACCTGAATGCAGACTAGAGAACTGAAGCCATGTGTTCCTCCGTTCTTCCAGGCACAGGAAGCTAGGCATCCAGCAACTGAGACATCTGCCAGAAAGGACAAAAGAAGCTGCTGCCATGAAGTTCAGCTCAAGCAAAAGGCCCAAGAAGGCTGATTATGGGATGCAGCAAGCAGACATTACTGCTTGCTTTGTCCAGAGCACCAGAGCATGTCTGATGCCACGAGAGCCTCGGGGTGCTGAGATGAGGAGAAGCACTGTTTGCTCATCCCAGAAGCTGCAATTGTGACCATCTCCAGAACAGTAAGAACTATAAAGCTGGCTTTCCAGGCTCCCATCCTTGCTCTTTATCCCATTTTATCCCTTCTTCCTACCCTCCCATCCTCTAGTGGGAACAGCCAAGCTGGCCTGGCCTGTGCTTTCTTCTTTTATTCTCTCAAATATTCAGCAGAATTTTACATCTGCTATTGAGAAACTCTGTGGCTGGTGCTGATTTTCCCCAGCATTGCAGCCCTCCTGCATGGGGATGGCTCTTCTCTACAGCACTGAGTATTTGCAATGCAAAAACTCAGAGCAAGTGCCTCTAGGTTCAGCATCAGGCTTTGCTTCCTCCAAGAGTTAATGCTTGCCAAGCAGAAACGCTGTTTATCTTTGGCAGCCCAGCATGGCTGAGGTCATTAAAGAAAGACATGTTAAAAGCATTTTGAGCAATATCTTCTATATGTAAGTAAATTGAAACTTTAGCCAAAACAGAACAACTAGAACAACTACAGTTGTCCTGAACTCTCACTATGGGTTGAAAACCCAGAGACAATTTTTGTGATACTGAATTGTCTTGGGAATATGATAATGGTAGAGGAAAATCTTAAAGCAGATGACTTAGAAATTATATAAATGATATATATTTGGAGCATAGCATAAAGAATATATACAATTATTTTAGAATGTCAAGAAAACTTTGCATGAAAATGCAATCCACTGTGAAACTTAAGATAAGATGAAGCTGTGTACACTAATTATAGATCAAGTTATCTGTGACACTAGCCTAGAGCAAAAGCTTTATTAAAGATCAACCTGATTCCACAACAAGAGAGCTAGAGAAAACCTTATGTCCTACCTTTTGGAGGTTTCAAGCTATAGAATAATGTTTATTAACTACAGAAACATATCAAATATGAAAATAGATGCTAGAGATCAAATCAGAAATGCTGGGGAAGGGAACTGCAACAAAGAAAGATTCACTTACAAATGTGCAGTCACTCACATCGAGAAATTATGCATCTCAGCGGTGAAGGAGAAGGAGGAATTCAACAATACTTGTCAAAAGTAGCTAAAAGCTAAGCCCATTAGTGACAAAGATGATGACAATGAAGCAGTAAAGTTCTCCTTAGTGTATCTTGATGAAAATCAAGGAAGTGCAGATTAATCCAACAACTGTGATAGATTCAAGTCATCTTATACAAACACACAGACACCCACAAACCTACATGCACATATGTGCACTCTGTAACACTGTGTGAGCAGTCCCTGTGCAGAGAAGGGCCATCTGTTCCCTGCCATGAGAGACAAAGTGCAGAGCCTTGGGGCTCCTCTGCATGGGGAAGTCAGCACATGGTGAGCCCGGGTGTGAATTTACGGCACATTAACTACCCTGCACTAACTGCCCATTTGGGTACTCTTGGCACACATGAAGAGAAAAACATCCTTCGCCATCAAAAAGGAGCAAGCCTAGCTCACACAAAAGCACTCTCAGTAGGTTCTAGAAGTATCCACTTAGTGAATTGGTGCCAAGTAGCCAGCAGGCTGTAAATTCACACTGGTGCTCTCCGTAAGCCCATTCTGCCTGCAGACAGGTCCTGGTGAGCTCTCACCAAGCAAGCCCAACCACAGCCCAGCACCGCTAGGAGCTCATCTGGTCCAGGGCTGGAAGACAATGCGGCCACTCCTTTAACACCCCTGTCTGCTCACACAACTTCCTAAAGAACCTACAGAAGGAACAACTTACACAGAGCACTAGGGGGAGAGAGAAAATAAAGGTGACAAAAGCAGAGGGAGGGGGAAAATTGGGGCAGCCACTAAACGCCTTCAACTCTTCAGCAAAGAAACGTGCTGTTTCATTTATTGATATTCGTTCCAAGCCTGCGTTTTAGGGGCTGCTCTTTAGGATGCAATTTACACTCAGTGCATATTGCCAGATTTTTTATTTTTTTTTTTTCCTTTTGATCTTACGGGTCCAGCAGGCTGTGCCAAAAATTTCTTAGCCTAGGGCACCCATCTCTACAGAGCCAGCAGCATTAATAGATGCTGGAAACAGTCGGCGCTGACACTTCATACATCAGCAGCCCAGTAAATTGCACCTATTTTTTTCAATATTCTCTCTATATACAAAATATTGAAATATGTCGTTTGCACACACATGCATGCAGACCACAATTAATTTATTAGCACAGTTATTCAAAGCTCTTTAAATGTCCTCTTTGTCACTGGAGGCACTTTTCAACAACCCCCACGGTCCCTAGTTTCTCAGGCCTCCACATCATTATAATCCGTTAGCCACCTTCATGTTAGCTCAGTTTTATTATATAACACATAATTATGCATTTCATTAACAGCATCACCAGGCACGGCACATCAAAGAGAGAACGGCAGCTGCCCAGGAAATTCAAAAAGATGCAGTTTACTTAAAGCTCACTGTTAAAAAATGCTGCCCCCCACTTTTCAATCAAATGATAGTTAACATACTTCAAATGTTTTATTCCAGCTCAGAAAACAGGAGCCAAACAACCTCGTTAGAGGCAAGGCTGCTGATAAAGTGAATATTCCATGAACCCTTGGTATTTCCAATAACACAGAAGAAAAGATTGCTAGCCAGCAACACGGCGCAACCCAATTTTCTTTATCAGAAAATCACTTAGTAAAAGAGCTCTCTCACTATTTGCAGCTTGCAGTGACAAATGCAGAAGAGAAGACGTATCAAATTTTTTAAAAAGAAAACACATCCTCAAAATGATTTAAAATATGTTAAAATGGAAGAGCTGCCTGGCAAACTGAACAAATGAAAGACAAACCCTCCTTCTCACGATATAATGATCACCATCTTGGGAAGAGGCTAACTCCAAAAGAAATATTTTGTCATTTTTCACAAGCTTACACACACATAGCTGAAAGGCCTAGAATTTGGAAAATATTCGGGAAAGAAAAGGCATAAGGCAATGTGTCTAAGAGTGACTTAAAAAAAAAAAAAAACACACGAGAGGTGGGAGAATGGAAAGAGACACAAATTCTCAATGCTGCCAACCAAACCCAGTAGTTCTGGAGTTAAAGTTGTAGCTGGCACTAAACAACAGCTCCAGACACAGTTCCCAGGGCTACAAATGATCAGATTTTGTGGAAGATTAGACAGCTCCCCAGGAAGACACCTTTCATTTTCCTCAGATGCAGCCATAACTTCTCCAATTGATTCAGTACACCAAGAAAAAAATCACCCATGGTCAACAGAACATTCCCAAAGGGTAGAGAGTTTGTAGTCTAATCATTTTTTTCTTGCTCAGGAGCAAGTGCCAACAAGGTTGTAAACATGGACTGACATGAAGAAGGGGAGCAGAACAATTCCCTGTTCACTGCAGCAGATGTTCAAGCAGCTTTCTTCAGAATAGAGATTTGTGGAAATAGCATCTCCTTGGACTGCAGTTATTTATACTCTCACAGCCATTTCATAAACAATGCAGTGTGGCATTTCGGTTTCTTCGATGTCTGGATAATGATCTGCTCACACTTAGTAACCTGTGTGTTGAACACTTGAGTCAGTTCACTTCCCACTTAATAACATTCCTAACAACACAAACAACTGCAGTGCCATTATTGTTCACTATTTTCACCTGGGATTATGCCAAAAGAGGCACCCTTCCTCAATATTGATCCAGCTGAATACTCCCTCCATTAACCTCTCCTTTTAAAAGTGAAGAATCTTCCTTTCCTGTGCACTTCACCTTTAAAGAAATTTTTTATATTCCTAGGACTACATCCATTAACTCAATTCACTTTAATGTATCACCTTATCACTCACCACCATCACTGCTGGAAATTTTTGAAGAAGTGGGATGCTGCAATAGAGTAAACATAAATCTCTTTAAAAGTCCTGCTAACCCCAAGAAGTTATGTATTCAAGTTCCTCACACTGCTGAAAATGATTATTTCTTGCAGCCTCAGGCAAACAAAGCTGTGCATCATGCTCTACAAAGGGTGACACACCCAGGGTAGGTTCACTGGAAGGAACTTCCTGCCAAATCCCCAGTGCCAGGAGGATTGCACAATTAGCGGGATTCTTCCTCGCATTCGTAACTCTATTAACTACTCCAGACCATTAAAATGAGAAGGCAGCCTCTAACACCCCAGAGCTTAATTACTGCCAAGGCAGAGCACAAAAAAATATCTTAGCAAGAGCGTGTACTTTTAAGCAAAATGGTTCCCATTAATCACACTTGTGCGTGGTCTCTTAATCCACTTTAATTCCTAATGTTCAGTGAGATCAAGTATCATCTTCCTCTGATGTGGATTTAAATAACTGCATGAGTTCCTCTGAAGCCGACCAGCGTTCTGTTGATGACTTCCTTGTTTATGGAGAGAACAACTTTCCCTAATTCCAAGACCAAGCATAACAGTGGGAGACTGCTAGAGAGAACTTAGAAATACCCAGAACAGCTAAGTAGTCCCTGGAAACGTATCAAAGTCCTCTGAGTCTCAGTCCTTGGGAACTAGGACAGAAGATGCTATGCAAAGCAGAAATGTTTGATTTCTTGTTTCAGTCCCTCAAGGCATATAAATACACCTGTTTTGACAGGCTGTGGCAACGGATGCACTCATATAGGAAATATATGGGTGATTACAGCAACTTTTGCCAAGATCCCCTAGCAAGATATCTACTTGTGATTTCTTTGTAATCTGTCTCATTATTCTGTGTGCATAGTAGACACAAGTCCTGAAAGGAGCTTTCAGGTCTCTAAATCTGTGTCCCAGGAAGGCCTGTTGTGTCAAACAAACTCCTTATTTATAAATACAGCAACATTCTGTATGTTTCCTGTTGAACATGCCTAAACATTCAGCAAGCTTACATATAAAATCTATTCAAAAAAAGCACTGTACTCTATAACAATCCAGTTAAGAAACTGTGTAATGTTTTAACTCATAACATAGCAGAATTCTTTATTATTCATGTGCATTTTTGTAAAATAATAAAGAGAGCTGTAATGAATCTCTGACATATTTAAGTGATGCTAAAATCAACAACCACTGCCACAGCCCCGGCTCCCAAGGTCCAGGAGACGCAGGAGAAGGAGTTCCAGGACTACAAGCAGCTGCAAACCTGACGGCGGATTTATCATGGCTCTGTGCATCTTCCTCACCATTTGACAAACACTGCACGCCACAGGCTGTGAACTTCATTTCAGCTTTCACTGCACTAGGAAGTTAGACTTTAAATATCAGAGCAGAACACTTAAAAAAGCCTATTGTCAAAGCCAGCATAGGAGGTCATTCGCTGAGCCTCCAGTTTCTTAGAGAAGTGCATTACAAAACCTGATGGCCTGAAACTATTCCCCATCCCTTCCTCTGTGAGAGAAGTTTCACTAATTTCGCTTTCTAGACAGACAACTGCCAAAAAATACACAGTGCTCTTCCTCTAGTTGGAGCAAACTCAACAGAAAGTAGTAGGACTTAATGTATGCAACACTTTGTTGTATATTAGAGTAACTACGTAATCAAACAGTTGCAATTTTATTTTCATGTCAATTTGAATAAAACCAGGACCAGTACAAAGCTACTGTACATCTCCCCTTCTTTGTAAAAAGGTGACATCACTTACAATCACATTAGGAAATATCTTTAAACACACCATTCAGACACACTGGGCTTCTGACAGATAGCTTAATCGGAGCCAACACTTACCCTGCTACAAATAACTACAGACTTGGAGATTCTGACTGCGCTTTTAACTCTTTATTAAAAATAAAAAATAAAAAATCAGACAGTTTAGTAACAGAAAATTAGATCTTGTCAAAACAGCTTCTGTGAACCATCTCAGGTGTAATAAAAAATGTTAAGTGAGCTCTGAAGTATTTAAGTGAGACAGAGTGATGCACTGAATATTCTAGCACTGGGAAGAACCTGCCAAATGAGTTTCCAGACAATTAGGCATTTCCTCTGCCTGCTTTGAAGGAAAAACGATTTAAAAAATCTTGAATATTACATTTGTCCCCACTTTTCCAAAAGACTTTACTTACTAAATTTGGTATTAAGTAAGCCTGCTGGAATGTACTGATCTATTTTAAAGCATTTAGAGGAGAGGAAAATTTGAATCTCACTGTAGAGTGAGCACATACACCTTCTTGCCCTTTTGGGCACATTAATCAGCAGGGCAAAAAAAATGCTTTCTTGTTCAGAGCACAAGTATGTACTCTTTCTAAAGCTAGGGTCACAATCTTGTTTCATCTAACACCAGTATCAGCCAACAGAGGCTGACATGACCTGCTTCCCGGAGCCTCCGTTACTCTTACATAGGCATGGCCCTCCCCACAGGCAGCCATGTGCTCCATTTTCCTTCCAGAGCACCAGACTCTTATTGCCTCAGGAGCCCAATGTCCCTTTCACGCCCCTGTGTCTTGAGCAAGTCAGAGGGAGGCATAACCAGAGGTTTCCCAACATCTGTGCTGCCAAAGGATGTATTAATTTTTTACAGTCCATTCTTTCCCTTCTCTTTGTCTGTTCTCTCTTAAGTATTGCATTCACCCTGCTAAACAAGGAGAAGAAAGGGAAAAATACGACTCAAGCCTTCCAAAGAAATTCTCTTTTCTTTGAACAAGGATCAAGCCAAGGAAGAGCATGAGGTGGGAGTGGTACAACTGGAATAGTCTGAAGTCAGCCTTCATGATATATGACCTGAAGAACCAGGCAGCTAACACCACGCAACTTCTACCTTTCTGAAATGGGGCTTTGCTGGTTTGCAGGTTGCAGCAGTGACTGCTGAAGTGACCACTGTCAGTTTGGGTAGGTTTTGTTTTGTTTTGTTTTTTCCTTTTAGAGATACAGAAAGCAGTTCAGGTCTGGGTCAATAAGCTGGCCTGAGACACATCCACATGTGCTCAAGAGTTCTTTCACCATCACTCCTTCATATTTCAAAGCGAGAGAAGAGCCATCTCTAGGACAGGTCCCTTTGGCTACCATTTGTGATCCTGTTTTGCGCAACATTTCTCCTTTTCCACGCACTTTCACAGCTTCCTCTTGGGGCCTGCCTCTTTGCTTACAGCAGCTGCACACCTTCACCAGGGCTCACTGCCATGACCATATGTGTCCCTGACCCAGATGAGGAAAGGAGAGCAACATTTTTAGACTGCACAACAGAACATGTCCTTCCCATCTGGGCAGAGGAAAAGCCATAGTCCTCCTTGGGGATCTGCCTCTCTCAGGACACACAGGAGGAGCCTCCTTCCCACCAACAGACCTTGCTTGACAGAGCAGCAGCTGGGCTGTGTGATCGCTCACTCTTGTTTCAACTGGGTCCAGGAATCAAAACAAGGATTTCTGGCCCCAAGCCCCCATTCATTAGAGCAGCTGGTTACATGGAGCTTTTAATTTAATGATAATAATAATAATAAATGATAATAAACCCCCCTCTGGCTGGAAAAGAAAAAAAAAAAATGAGGTAGGCTTATTGTAGTAGCTTTTGTCCCATAGATAAATCATTTTCACAAAGTTTGGAAAAAATACTACTGGCAGCATTCTGAAGGTTTTTATGTTAAAAATATAACAGAACTTAATGGTTTCAGATGCTTTTTGTGACAATGTAAATGAAAAATGCCTTTAATTTGGAAACAAATTAAATTTGGCAAAGAATTACTACATAAAACAGCCCAATTGCACTCTGTAATTTGAAAAAAATTAAAAACAGATAAGATACTGTGAAGTAAAAATAACTTCTGCACATTAAATTCTCATGAACTTTCATTAAGATTTGTATTACTTGTCCCAAATGTACAATTCAGTGTTGTAATACACTAGATCGCTTTATTTATAAAATACCTTTAAAGCTACTGTAAGTTAGAGCCAGAAAAATGACGATATAAAAATATTATCTTCTCACATTACAACCTCATTTCCAATGTATTTAAAGAAGAAACGCAGTCTCCATTTTAGTGTTTCAGATGCAGAACTGAACTTTCTAAAAGTTCAATGCCATTTGAATCCATGTATAATTCAGGCATATCTGTTTGTTTTACTGATAAAACCTGGTGCCAAAGCTGAAACAGCACTTTAAGAGATATAGCTAGATCCTCTTCTAATTCGTGAATTAGAACAAGGCTAAATACAAACTAACCGCTGTCCTATGGTTGCAGTTCTTCTTTATGGATGATGAATGAATGAATCAGAAGGGACTTGTTCTGATGTTCCTGGGCTGAGTTCACAAAGCCACTATCCAGTAAAAAAAAGAGGGTTACTTTGTTTTTCCCTACAAGCATGCACTTTTTATGGGATGTTCCAATGACTTGACAAATTGTTTATCATCCCCATAGGGCACTATTTCTTAGGTTAAAACCCAGAAAGCTTTGATTTGGAATACTATTGCGGTGTCTCATGAGAATTTTAAAATTGGACATAAGTAGGCATCTCAGATTAAACTATGTCTCCCATGATGCACCATGGATTGCCCCCTTCTTCCTGGAACAGGCCAAGAAAGTATCCTTAGTGTTTCATGGGAAATATTTCATCTCTCATAGAAAAATGATAACATGAAACAACAAAGATCATGGCAAGATATTTTACATAGTTTTTGCTTTATTTTTTTTTTTCCTCAGTTGTTTAACTTTTTGATGAAAAACCCAAGGTATTCGTGAAAACAATTCTGAAACCCTAATTTTCATCCAAAAATAGAGTGGATTTATTTTAAGTGATTCTAGCCAGGGTGATGCTAGAAAAGCAGCCTATTGCAGACTTAAATCTTCATAGCTACTCCCACTACAAAATTAGGCAGTTAAGAAACTTTTGCTATATTTGGCCATAAGATATCACACATGAAGAACAAATTGAATGAGCAGAAGTGAAGAAGGGAATACAGGAGTTCCAGGTGACAGGAGTAGCCCCCCTCTGAACGGAGGAAGCTGCAGAACACAGATGAGTGCTGGTGTTTGGCACAAGGAGGAGCATGCAGCGTGCCTGTGGAGCAGTCAGAGCCATCAAATCATGGAATGGTTTGGATTGAAAGAGATTTAAACATCATCTACTCCTAGCCCTGCTATGGCTACCTTCCACTATATCAGATTGACCATCTTGAACACTTCCAGGGATGGAGCATCCACAGCTTCTCTGGGCATCCTCCTTCTCAGGGAGTCTTTGCTCTGCTAGCAGGATCAAAACAGCAGCAAATAAAGCAGACAGTAGGCAAGTTGCCACTGAAAATTGGAAAAGTCACTCATGTTCTGACAGAACAAAAACATCACCAGTCAACACAAAATTTCTATTAAAATGCTCCCTCTTACAGAATAGAATCATTTGAGTTGGAAGGGTCTAACTTCCCTGAAATGAAGAGGGACACCGACAGCTCAAAGCCTTGTCCAGTCTGAGCTTGAACACCTCCAGAGGTGGGTTATTACACCACCTCTCTGGGCAACCTGCTCCAGTGCCTCACTGCATTCATCATTAAAAAAAAACACTTTTTTCTTACCTTCAATCCAAACCTCCCCCTCCTTTAGTTTGTAACCATTTCCCCTTGACCTATGACAACAGACCTTGCTAAAGAACCTCCCCTTCTTTCTTATAGTTCCCCTTATAATGCAAGGCACCTATCAGATCTCCTTGGAGCCTTCTCTTCAAAAGAAGTTGCTAGAAAGAAGTGGTGTGTTAACGGATGTAAGCTGATTACACAGCCACAAAAGATCACTCCAAAGAGCACAGTATTAATGACTTGCAGAAGTGAGCAGGGGGAGTTCACCAACATGCTACAAGGTATAACCAGGTACCAACCCAGACTCAAATATAGCAGCTCACAATCCAAGCCGTGACTCTTCAGCACCACAGAGGTGGAAAATACTACAATGCAGCTGTTCACAGCGTATTAAATGGATTTTTTTCTCATATAAGCACTTACGTTTAATCCGCACGTAGTACATATCACAACTTTTTTGCCTGCCTAAGGTAGACGTTATTCATCTCACCGGTTAGCCAAGGTCTCACTTAAGAGAATTTTTTTTTTTATTTTCCTGGCCCCCAATGGTCTTTTTAGCAACAGTACTAACAAGCAATGCCATGGGCAGTCAGGATTGTTTTCACTGGCACTACCTGTTAGGCACCAGTTGTGAGATATAGCCTGACAACCCCACTCAGCAAGAACAGATCCATAATTTATACTCATTTTAGTGTTTTCAAAGCCATCCTACATTCTTGCATCATTCCTACTGCAAACGGTTCAAAATGCAGCATCTTCTAACCACTGGGCAACATGGGATACCAGGCAGATTTTCCATGTGTTTTAAGTCTTGTGCTTTCTTCTCTAGCATCTTGCTCATCCTATAAGTTCACACTAATTAGTTAAATCACATGACTGTCTGTGCTATATGCTCGCATCTTCGATGTAAAATAAGACATGCCTTTAATATCTACTACCATAATGCCTACAGCTGATGCTCTGCTTCAGTTCCTTGTGAAAGGATTTAAGCTTTAAGGAGTAGCTCAGAGGAAGTGAGAAGGGTAGCCACAGAATTTGCAGTAATACATCCTGTCTATAATTTGAGGTAAGCACATTCTGTCTGATTTTGAAATACTGATGAAATGCAGAGAAAAGGATGAGGTTAGAATTTAATCACTACTAGCTGCTGATACAGTTATTTTATTGTGTTTATCCAAGAAGATCTGTAATAATGCTGTGAAGGATATAAGAATATCATAAAATAAATGTTCGTTTTAATTTCTTAAAAATGTATAAGAAGTATGAAATTTCCTTACTACACTTCGGTTGGATATTAAGAAAATTTTTTTCTCCAAAAGAGCAGTGAGGCAGTGGCACAGGCTGCCCGGGGAGGTGGTGCAGTCACCATCCCTGGAGGTGTTCATGAACCGTGTGGATGTGGCACTGAGGGACGTGGTTAGTGGGCATGGTGGGGATGGCTGATGGTTGGACTGGGGGATTTTAGAGGTCTTTTCCAACCTTAATGATTCTGTAGAACAGCAGTCACTTACAGCAATATAGTTAACTATAAAACATGCTCTGCCAGAATACCTGTCCCAATACAAATACCAGAGAGCAGAAAGCACAAACTCTCATCTCTGAGCCTTCAGTACTGTCTTTTATGAACCAGCTGACTTTAAAACCAGTTTGTTCTTTCTGCCATATTAAAAAAAAAAAAACAAAAACAAAAACAGGCAGACATCAATAAGTAACTTCTCATAATGCTCCAACCAACCACCAGATGGTCATTTTATTTCAGAAGCAAGACACTGCTCATTAGCACAAGCCACTCACTCACAGCAGCCACACCCACCATCAGCTAGAGAATGAAAGACCCAAGGCGATTTAATCCCCCCATGGAGAATTTCTTCTGGTTTCTACATTGACATTGCATTTCCCCATCCATATCTTAAGGAACATTCTATTTTCTCCTCTATTCTACATCTGTCAAAAGCTTGATATTTCAGTGTTTCACACTCAGAAGAGGCTTTTGAGTCTTAACCTTTTCACAATTAATCACATTCCCCATATCCACCAGTAAAGATCTCTTTGAGAAATAAATTAGGCCAATAAAATGATATATTGCTTTAATTGTGTTTGAACAGAACAGACAGGAAAGTGGAGAGAGTTAGGGGTATTTTGCATTATGTGTGAACAGAAAGGAGGACAATTCAGAGAATGAAGGATCCGAATCAGTGTAAAAAAAAGCCCTTCTCTGCAGCTGGCTTCTGAACAGCTTAGCTTGCCCATGGGAGCATCACCAGTACTGGACAAGAACACTAATCCTAGGCTAGCCTAGTACCATCCTACTTCTTCAACCTTTGCAAGGCAGTGTAGTTGAGAGGTAAAAATACAAAAGGAATGATAAAAATACAGAATGTCCTGGGGACAAACCACACTGTGTAGGAAGATGCTATTCCTCTTCCTACACCTAAAGCCCACTGGGACCAGCAAGCTCAGGACACTCAGCACAAAGACGTAAGAGACAGAAGGCTGTGGGAAGACACAACACAAGGCTGGTCCCTCTGCCTGCCAAGGAAAACGTCACCACGTCTACCATTTGCCACAAATAGCTGAGGAGGATAAGGGCAAAGTGTCAGAGTGGGGGATAGAAGGAAGCAGCCCAAAAAGAAGAGGTGGGTAGAAGCCTGTGGGGTCTGCCGTGAGAAAAAAAGGAAAGCATTTTACAAACCTGTTCACTGCAAGTCTCACATTCATAACTGTTTCCAAATGGGAGGCTATGTGAAAAGCCAAAGCAAACACACTCAATTCTTTTTGAACCCATCAGACAATATAGGAAAAATATGTGCATTTTATGGTTTGAGGGCACAACCTTTTAATTATGTTTTTGCATTGTCATGTCCAAGACCTTTTTTCTCCTCAAAAATTAATATTTCCTCAAGCAGTGCAGCTATTTATCTTGGATGAACATGAATTGAAACACAATCTCCCTGTGCAGAAAGAGGCGCAGAAGAGTTATAACATGACACCTAGGGGAATTCAGAATACATTGCAATGCGATCCTAATCATTCTTCTAGTGCCTTTTCAACTGATTTTTGTATAGCTCTCTAAGCAGTTCCCAGCTATTCTTCTGCACGTGCTGTACATACATGCTCTGGGAGGCTTTTGGACAAAAAAACAAGTGCAGGTAATTGGGAAGGCAGGGAGAAATTGCAGCAAATAAAATACAGTTGGTTTTTTTTTCCCTCTCTGTTATTGCTGAATGAAATGCAGTTCTGTCATCCAAGACTAGCAAGTGTTCTGGCACACCTTCACTTCTCAGTTCCCTACAATGAAGCCCAGCCTCATGGGCACAAAGCTAAGGAAGATGTCAATCAACTGTGTTTGCCCCTCATGATTTGTATCTCCAGCAAGACCTTAAAGTGATGCTTTACAAAATACTTCAATTAAAAGTTATTGAGCCACTGCAAGAAAATTCAGGCTAAAAATTCTCTGCTTTGGAAGAGCCATTACAGTCAGTAGCAATAGGAGCTCTCAGAAAACTTATCGTTCAGGCACCAGTTTTCCTTGCTTCAACACCATAGCTGGCCAACAGAACATACAGATCTTCCAGCAGATGTCCAGTAGCAATGATATAAGTAAAAATAACAGAATGCATTTGTGCTTAATGGGAAAACGAGTGCTAAAACATCACAAGGACACTGAAGTAGGAGTGTTTTCACAATCAAATTATTCCTTCGTAACAGATAAGTTGCTATGCACATGTATCGCCTTTCAAACGAAAACATCAAAAAATGCTTCTTACACAATTTCCACAGCTTATCACTGAAAAGAACCTAGTTCTGAGTGCATGCCAATAAACAGACCCTTTATCAAATGCTGCATGGCAGTGTTCTAGGAGAGAAAAATCCCCACTTGGTCACTTCAGGTGAATTCTGACATCTTCAAAGATTTTAATGAGATTTGTTTGGGCAATAGCATCCAAGACTTGCTTAAGTCATAGATCAAATTTCCACACTATGAAGACTTCCCCCTTGTGACCTCAAAATCATTTCTGTGTTGACTGAGCTGAATTTTGTCTGCACCTTACAACAGACTGTCCCCAGGTGTTGCAACTGAGCTGCCGTTTTTTGTAATCCAGAAGGAATAGAGATAGCATATTCTCCTTCTTTGTTTGTAAACCACTGAAGCCAATATCATTTCTGTGACCAAGAAATGTTTAAAAAATAGGATCAGATACTGAGACTTCTGTAAGCGTTAATTCCAAATCTATGCTTTCACAAATACAATGTCCCAAGAAAATAAAAGAAAAAGAAAAAAGGAAAAATAAAAAAGAAATAATAATAAAAAAAAGCTCTTCAGACAAGCTAGAAATAAGTAGGCCAAGAATATATATTTCACTGTGGTCCAATGTGTGCGGGACACCATCTGTGGTTCATTTAGCTGCAGCAGCAAGAGCTCAACTCAACCATAGCCACACAAATACCTGAAAATTTAACATACTCACCATGATAACAGTGAGGGAAATGGTTAGTCTTGACACACCACTGAAAAATGAGGCAGCTCCAATGGCAGCGAAGAGACCTGGATCAATCCATGCTCCGTATTTATTATTTTGAACACCAAAAATGGAAACAAGGATCAAACCGATTATCCTGCCATACAAAGCTCCTGTGTACCTGCATGCAAGAAGAAAAAAAAACAACAAAGCACATCTTTTGCCAGTGATCCTGACTCCCAGAAGTGCTTCTAGAGATCTGTTTGTCCCAGATTTAATTGACGAGTTCTGTAATAACTCCTCTCCCCAAAATAGCTCTGTCATCCTTAGTTACTATGAATGATTACTTAGTTCAAATCACTAGCACAAAATTGCTAAATCTGCTGTATTTTGTAGATAAAGAACTATCAGCATGCCTTGCTTAATATTGCTCAAAGACAAATGAGAATGGACTTTACAGGAATACAGTCAAAAGTACAGGCTACAGATGTACGTAATCAGCTATTTCTGTCAAAGACCACACTTTTAGAGGTCCAGCCTTATACGATTTCTTACAACTAAATCTACCTGTGCTCCATAAACCTGGCAAGTAAAATTCTACAGCCACATACTGAATGGACAAAATGAAGTCATAGGTAGACCTCTGTGAAGCTAACCAGGAATGAAGCTGTGAAGAGAATGCAGGACTCCTCAAACTAACCATATGCTACACTAAAGAACAAAAACGAAACTTAGCACAGCTGAACATGTAATTGCTGGGGTGAGACACAGCATTTTATTCCATTTGCAACTTAATATACACATCCTAGTATCAGCCTGTGAACTGGATTTGTACAGACATTCACCTTCCAGAAGTTGTGAACTATTATATATATATACATACATCATATCACATATATGTTATATATTATGTGACTTGAAGAACATCATCGTATGCCATTACTAATTTTTTCCGATTTATTCATACAATTGATTGATTTTATTGATGGATGCAGTTACAGTAAATAAAAAGTGAGTAAAAAATTAGGTTGCTGGATGAAAGACTTGACTGTCAGTATCTATCAAACAAAATATGCCATGTTTCAGTTATTACTATGTAATAAAAATAGACAACAGCCTGTGAAGTGTAGGAGAAAAAGAGAGGGATATGGAAAAGGCAGGCAGCTGCACACACAAATTTCATTTTAGAATTTTTTCAGTATTAGAATTGCATTATGCCTGATATCCACTCTCCATCCGTGGCTGCTTACTTTCTGAACACTTCGGTGTGTACATCAAACCTCTCGGCATGACTGTGAGAACTATGCTCTAGTCTATCATAGCTTTCTAAAAACAACAACAAAAGGCCTATATGCAGTTTTCTCCAAAGTCTAGGGTGTTGATGTCCAAGATTAAGATTCATGCTATTATGTGCATAGGAAACAGATGAAAAGTCTGGATCTGAACCCATATTTCTACAGTTACAGAGATGAAGCCAGCAGCCTAGACTCTCCCTGGGGCCCTAAAGGATTCAAGTGATCTGTACTTGGAAAGTATACAGTTTTGGCTATCATCCTTCTACAGCTATTCTCAGATGACTTTTTTTCATTCTTTTCCACAATTTTAGTCTCTCTTTCCAAGCAAACCATCCTGTTCCACCTATACAACCTCCTCCAAGCATTTATAGCTTTGCCACTGCCAAGATTTCAGCTTACAATTCAGGTTATTGCTACTCAACACAGGCCTTCTGCATAGACAGCGCAAACCAAGATGAATGAAGCTTACAGCATTGGGATAACCACGCCACTGGCAACAGCAGAACCTGCAGTCCAGCAGCTGAGGATGAAATAAAATGCCAAAGCAGTGCAGAGAGATGTGTATCCAAATTCCTCATGAGTCCCACGTTTAAAAAGATATGTGATCCCTCGCTTACCATTCTCAACCAGAAGAGCAGCAGCTGCAACACAGAGGAAGAGATGTCGAGAGATGCAATACAATAAAAGGATTCTTTACAAAACTGCATTTGTATCAGCTCTCTTTTGCCTAAACCCGATAACAACTCAGCAAAATACATAGGATCAACTAATTTGTGATCAAATGAGAAGTTCAGCATATAAAGCACTTTCAGGAAAACGAGGAATGTTATTTGTTCTTTCCAGTCTGCTCCATGTGATGTTAATCTTGATTTAAATGAGGAGAAACAGCAGCCAGTGAAGCCAAAGAAAGGGAGATATGCTACTTCAGTAGCACTCTTTCCTCATCCCTTTCAGAGGTAATAATTCAGAAACTTACCAGGACATTTAGCTCAAGTATGGATTTAAGTTCCAGTACATTAAATGAGAGCACTGCATTTTGAAAAAACAAAACCAATAAATAAATAAAAAGTATCCTATATTATGAGTAAATATATTTGGATGTTACTTCTGGTTACATAATTTTTTTTTTTCCTGGGTGTCACTCATTTGTCTCCTTACCTTGATTGAAGGTTTGATTAGAATATCTGACTCCATCTGGACCAATCCATGATGTGTTCAGTGAACATCCGTATTCTGAAATCTCCCTCTTGAATTGGTATATGCTTAAATGTTAAAAACAAACAAAAATTATTAAATGAGTAAATATAAATTATCTCAGTACCTGCATAGAATGCATCTTTTAGGTATAAATTCTACACAGACAGCCTACTTTACCCTATATCATAGAATCATAGCATAGAATCCTAGAATGGCTTGGATTGAAAAGGACCACAACGATCATCTAGTTTCAACCCCTCTGCTATATGCAGGGTTGCCAACCACCAGACCAGGCTGCCCAGAGCCACATCCAGCCTGGCCTTGAATGCCTCCAGGGATGGGGCATCCACAACCTCCTTGGGCAACCTGTTGCAGTATGATACCATCCTCTGGGTGAAAAACTTCCTCCTAATATCTAACCTAAACCTGTCTCAGTTTAAACTGTCTGAGTTTAAAACCATTCACCTTTGTCCTATCACTATCCACTGTTGTAAACAGCTGTTCCCCTTCCTGTTTTTCTGCCCCATCCAAATATTAGAATGCCAATGTCCCCAATTAAGTTTATTAAATAATAAATCTTGTTTACTGGATCTGTTCATGATTCATTGCATTGAACTAAATAACTTGGTTAATTTTTGATCATACTCCTCTGCACAAACTTTCTGTTGTAAAAATAAAATCAAATTACAAAACCAGGAATTACATTGCACTGAGTAAAATTGGGAAAACAAACAAACAAAAAAAGACTGATTAAAATGCCCACCCTGGCCTTAATCTTCTCATGCCATTGTGACTCTGTCAAACTGGATTGGTAGATCAGAAATCTGGCACTCCTGATGAACAGTTATTTCCACGGGCAAGCACAGCACCCCAAGCTCACAATCACATCTACAGTTGGACGACAGAGACCGAGAGATCAGGAGGAATACAAGGTTCCCACAACTTAAAAGATATTTGCCCAGCACATTCTCAACCCTTTCCTTTCCAAGTCCTGGCACTACTTATTTCAACACTGGAAAACTTGCAGCTCGGATCACTGGTTATCACATGCCCATGACCAGCCTTTCATACAGTCCTGCTGTTCCTTGACACTTTCTCAATCTCTGTCATCTTGAGCAATTGTCCCCTCCCAAACAGATACAGACTTCCTTCTCCTAGTCTGGGAAGTATCCAGCATGTTTTAGACATCACCACAACCCAAACAGTAACAACATGAACTCTGTTCCTGGAACAAAGAGCTGGAGAAGCATGGTATTTAACCCACCTGATCCCTGCTCAGAACTAGAAGGCAAACTTCAAATGTAGCCAACATCTAGCAAAAGGAAATTTTTTCCAGACCCTGGATTGGCAACCAAAGCAACACAAGATACTTCTCCAGTACTGTGTTTGCTTTTTACGTTAATCCAACCTTCAAAGAATACATTCCAAATTTGTGATGCTCAATAAAGAAAACAAAAACAAAAAACTTATTTACTCCATCCTGCTTGAGAAATCAGATGATTGTGTAACCCACTTATAGCAAACCTCAAGTTCTATGCAAATTATGCCTTTTCTACCGGTACAAGAGTGCAAATGAAAACAAGCAATCTCAGAGCTAATTTGATGCTTGCAGCAATGCCAAAATGGCAGAGAGAGAAATGACAGAAGAATGCTTTTTACAATTAAAGCACATGGTTGAGCAGGAAGAATAAGGCACAGAGAACAGAGATGCAGAACTTGTTTATGCAGAGGCTTCTGTCCCACTGACTCTGTTTGAAATCAGATATTTAGCAGAGACAGGTTTATCCCTGGTGCAGATGGGAAGACAGCGTTGACACACTGTGTGGGCTCTGCCAAGACCTGCTACTGGAAGAAGCCCATTGCTCCTTTACCTCCTCCTGCCTCCTTACGACCTCCTGTTCCACCTGTTTTCACCTAGCAATACCAAGGGCTGCAGGAAGTGCTATGAAACTCTTTTGAAAGCACAGTTAAACACAAATTCATGAGGATAAGCTATGATAGAAGGAAACACGGTCAATACTGGCACAGACACTTCAGTCCCATCTGGACTTTCAGCTGTTGCACTGTTATGGTTTAAAACCAACAAGCAATCAAAAAAAAACAAACTATCATGTACTTCACTTGAAGAGACAGATCAGTACAAAAGATGAAAACAAGCCTCTTACTTTTTTTTTTTATTATTGCTACATGGTTCTTATTGGATCTTTTAAGATGGCCAGCGTGCCTATTACTTATCTGTTGGATATTCAAAGGTAAATGGTTAAATATCCCATTTTAATTTAAGACAAATCTAATTGATCCTGACTAAAATCTCAGGATTGCAATGATAATTCTCATTTTAAATTTCTAAGACTTGGAGAAAACAAACAGGATTCTTTTCCATGCTTGGTCTTGTACCTTATTACAGACTCACTGCAAGTGTTAGCACTACCTTCAGCATATGCATGACTTTGCAAAGTCAACTACAATTTGGTGCTTTGTACCCTTCAGATCTATTCATTTTCTACTCTTTAAAACTCACAGCCACACCAAATGAAAAATTGACACTGAGACAGTTTAGCCTCTAGGTTGGATTAATCTGACTATTTTTGATTCAGAGGCAGACACACACACACACACAAAAAAAAAAAAAAAAAAAAAAAAAGCCATGAAATGTTTGTGGTTTCAAAAGCTTTTCTGTTAGGGCAAAAATAGTTTTGTTTTTAAAAATAACATTTTGGAAGTATTTAGTTCTTAAAATAAAAAAGGATGTCATAGTGAGGAAAAGTCTTTTCCTGCAGCAATCCAAAAGAAACCATAGTCACTAAGTTACATACAAGTAGGTGATTTCTATATAAATAACTTGTAAATATATACTACAGCTGACAACGCTAAACAAGGTATTGCAAGTCAAGAGATAATCAAGAATTGTAGCAGAGATGGAGAGGTATGGCTGCTTTTTGTGTACTTAAATAAGCTGTTCAGAGACCAGTCACCAGTGGTGAGTTATTTAACACTCACCATTCATATTATGCAATATGTAGCATACTGCCTGCTTGGAAGGAGGACATGTAAAGCTCCGTGCTGCCAGTGACCATTTGCAATAACTGTGAAATCCAACTTCATGTGATACGTATTTCTTAAGAAAGATACCTACCCTGCAAATCCTTTATCAAGCTTAAGGATCTCTTCAACTATTCACTTATTCTCCATTTATTAAAGTAGAGTTTGTAATTTTAAATACCCTTCCTATAGTTTGTGCTGTACTGGCATGCATCTCTGATGCATTTGTCACCTTCCATGCTCTTATACAGATGACTGATCAAGGATCAAGTCATGTCCCATAGGCAACAGCAGATGGCTGAAGATGAGAATAATCACTGTTTTTCTCAGTTCCAGCTTTCCAGTCAATGCACACTATAGGCGTGTGTACTTTGAGGTAAGATTCACACATCCTTTAAAGCAAAAGTCATATTCTAAATTGGAAATTTGCTCGGGTGATGCATACAGTCACATTTCAGGCTTTTTCCATGTTTTATCTTTTTATTGGTTTTAAATTTCTCTTATTTCTTTAATTTGACATGACAGAAAACGTTTCTTGCTAGAAAAGTCTGTGTGATTAAATTTCAGTGATTAATAGATTAAGCATGATTCTTATCTCTGGATGAATTCCTTATAAACAATCAGTTTTGATGCACCTCTGAATTTCTCCATCCCAAATCTTTGTAAAAACCGAGAGAAATTGTGACTATTTACACATTAATTGAAAATTCAATTACATATTCATTTATATATTAATTGCAATTTGTTGTAAGAGTTCCTGGTGACTCTCTCCACTTACATTTCTGAGCTGTTTCTCAGCTGATAGTTTCCAGCATTCATGACAGGAGTGCAGGGAAAGAAATACGGCAAATATACTGTTACAGTCGTAGTACATACCTGCAGGTATTATAAAAAGTAAACAAATTATCATGAGGTGTAGGAACAGAGAAAAACAGAAAGAAAATTGTCTAAAAATCACTAATGCCCACAGTTACCAAAGTTATCCTTTAGATCTTACCCACATAACCCAGAATATCAGCATTTACCCATAAACAACTAGCAAGGCCCAGGTTCACCCATCTAGCTTCAGACACAAACTCCATTAAAGCACAGAATCATTAAGACTTGAAAAGACCTCTAAGATCATCTTGTCCAACCATCAGCCCATCCCCACTGTGCCCACTAACCACATCCCTCAGTGCTACATCTACATGGTTTGTGAACACCTCCAGGGACGGTGACTGCACCTGGGCAGCCTGTTCCATTGCAAACTGTGAATTAGTTTCCACCTCTGTAACCATCCAAAAGCCACAGCCAACTCCAGAGCTGGATGTTAGGCCTGTGCCCAGCCTCCCTGCCACACACCACAACTGCTGATGGAGATGTGTCCATGCAAGGTGTTGGGATCTAAGTGCCTCTCATTAAGGGCCTCATATTTGGGTTGGTACTTAAAATTATGCTGAGTGTTTAAAACAATCCATCGCCTCCATTTAAATTACTTCCTGATTTTTGCAAAATTATAGTCCTTGGTAAGTATGAATAAAGAGTGTACATGACAGGACTCTGTTTTGGTTATATTTATTTTTAATTTCCAATTCAAAAATAATGTTAGGTTCTTAGTTTAGATTAATTTACCTTTCGAAGCAGATGAAGATACTCCCCACCAAGACTGAGAAAAATTAAGTAGGCGTGTAGAGAGAAATTACTGGAATGCATGGTCATACGAATAACTTTTCCAAGCACAAGGTTTCACAAACTCTGTGGACTGCTATAAAACAGCTCATGTAGCATGTTTAGAGAAGGCCTTAAACTGAGATTCAACCACATGCAATTGCGACCATTTGTCAGAGAATTGTATCTCCAAGATTATCAACTTTTGGGCAGAGTGTTCGTGGGCAGATAAGTGAAACTGGAAGCAGTTCAGTCTTCATGAAGCTTAGGCCAGGCTTTATATCTGAGAATGTAACACTGGGACAGTTTAAACCCAGCTCAAATTTTTGCCCAAGCCCCAAACTCAAACGGCAGGTAGGACAGCTAGAGCAGAGCCGGAGGCTGGAGATTTAAAGCAGTAGCCTATCTCCACAGCTAAACAGAAAAAAAAAGTATCCTCTGAAATAATCTTTAAAAGTTTTGACAGCTTAATACATATGTATATATCCCGATATTGTTCACCTTGCCCATGGAAGCACTAAGCTTTTTGGAACAGAAGCATTAGTCAATGAGATATTAAAAAAAAAAAAAAAAAGGAAAAAAAAAAAAAAGGAAAAAGAAAGATAACTCTGCCAGATTCTTGGCAAAGCTTTATCTATACTGCAATTTCCTCACAGAGAGTAAGGTGATGAATTGAAGAGAAGAAAACGCAGGCCAAGGCACAGAAGGGCACTTAGGAAGACAGCTCTGCCTAATCTATGGGCTGAAGATTAGATATTCAATTCCAGTCAAAGGAATTGTACTCCGGGTTATGCTGTGGGTGTGGAAGATACCATGGTGGGTCCTCGCCAAGTTTAAATGCAGACTGGTTTATACAAGATTATTTTTGGTTAAAGTCACTGTGACACAGTTTCTTTCAGTTGCCCAGTTATGTGAGTTTATGAAAAGAAAAATAAAAATTAAATTAAAAAAATAAAAATAGGAACTGTACTGTTCTTTCTCAGATCAAACAATTTCTTTCTTGCTGATTTTTTTGCCAAGTTATAACAAAATAAGGACTGTGACCTGAGCGGGATCTCCTAGAGCCAGTAAGAAGGAAAACAGTGTGAATAAGAGTTCATGTCATAAAATCAGTGCAAGAAAAGCAGCATGTTTGTGTTCTGTTTTTGTTTGTTAATGAAAAGAAAGACAAAATATATAAACGGCAAAGCTTTTGTAAGCAAGGTAGCCCACAAAACATATACTGTTCTCGCAGTTTCAGCTGTGATCTGGCAAGGTGATCACTCACCACTGCATTAGCTTTTGGAGTCAGTGAGGAGCCACTCCTAAGCAGTGTGAAATAGGCGTTTTTTTTCTGTCTGGCACTAAATCTTTGCTAACTGATGTTAAGTTTAATCCTGCAGTATCTTCAAACAAACAGAATTTTGCTGGCTTCCATTGTTGCAGGTTTCTTAGTTGTTTTTTTTCTTGTCTTGTTTTTCATCGTTGTTCCAACAAGTAATAAGGAACTGTATGATTTTTTGCATGTAAGTAGCTTATGCAAGGCTTTTGTAATGTGTTATGAGAAAGCCAAACCTTTCCCAATAGTAGGGAAAGTGGCTGTCCAACAGAGTTCTATCTCCAAATTGTTAAAATATTAATTACTGTAAATCTCACCTTTCACAGCTTCATTTACACAGGACTAACAGGATTCTCACAAGGGACTCTACTCCTCATTCTGCTGACTGAAATCTCACTGCTCAGGGATTTTTATCAGCGTTTATCACTGCAGTGCTCAACAGCAGAAAGTCCTGACTCCACCAAAAGACATGGAAGCAAATTAGAACAGATGGAGGCTGGGCAGAGGAAGGGTGCTCACTGAAGCAATAAAAGTCATTTTCCCTACCCACTTTATCCATTCCTTCAAACATGGTAGCAAAAAACTTCACCTGATCTTCTTCACCTCGGCAACATATTGTACAAACACAGCTCCAAGCTGAAAAGCTGCATCCTGCCACTAAGAGGAGCTAAAATCCAGTTATCATCGATGATATGGCCATGCTCCAGTGCTGGGAACTGACAGCAGATCCCTCCTCCTCTGTTCTTCCTCCTAAAGAAGTCCAGGTTTCCTCTCTCTTGTGCCAGCAGAAAAGAAGGAACCAGACTGCACAGCACACAAAGTTTTCAAGGACTAAATGAAATGCACACTTTTTGACCTGACAGAGAGGAAAAAAATAGCGCAACCTGTAGGAAATTTACACACCTGTGTACCAATATGTGGAGAAAATGAATTGCTGTAACTTGCAGAGAGAGACTTGACCACATGCCTCAACCTTTGGTTATTCTCACTTCAAGCTCTAAAAGCTTCCCTCCTAGTATTTAAAATACTGTTTTCTACCAGTGTCATTCAGGTAGCTAATGCAAGCTGACTGCATTGCCTGAAGCTTATGTCTTACCACAGACTCAGAGTAGAGACTGCTTAAGTCATGTCTGGGCTGATGGGAGAGAGCATCAATATGGCCCTCCCACTGATCTACAGCTGAATACCCATCTCACCAGGAGAGTGGGAAATACAAGTCTGCTTATAAAAAAACAAGTGCACATGAAACTTATTGGTACATTTCCTAAGAGAGGGTAGAAGAAAGGATATTCAGTGTGCACCAATATTCCCAAAGAAAGGCCATCTCAACACTTTAAAAGGTTGGAAACTCTTCAAAAAACTTACTTAAAAATGAAGAAGGGAAAATTATGACAAAGAGGTATTCACTAGAGAAACTTACAGAGTGACCCAACTGAGTAATTCACTGGATGTGTAGTAGAAAAGCTCTGAAGGATTCTCCATGTTTAATAATTTACTTACATTGTAATCAAACCATCAAGTTGAAAATGATGAAAATATCCAAAATATGGAAACCTTTTATCTATACGCTTTTTGTTCTAATGACACCCCACAGGATAAAGTCAAACAAAGTCTATAGGTAAAATGACACCATCATGTCTTATCGCAGTATCTGAGACTCTAAGCCAACCTCCATCAGTAACATCTAGGGATAACTGACCCCAGATACACAACTAGGTCCAGAAAGCTGTCTCTATCTATCCACAACTTTCAAACCCAGCAGGAGAGCATGAGGGCAACATACTTCAAGTATTAAGGGGGGAAGAAAATGTTTCTTCTTTCTTCACTACCTATACATCCTCTGGAAACTCATCTGTTTCCTCTACACCATTGTACATTAGGTCAAGCACCAGCAGGTCAGATTCACTTTTCCATTCGGTCAACTTATGACCTGCCCTAATTAGCCACTGTAAACATTATATGATCAAGAGAAACATATTATTTACTTACCAGAATAAGCAGAGTTTCCAGCAGCTTGCTTGTTTTGCTAAGGGATGATTTTGGAATTGAATTAAAGAACTGCATACGTAACTTATTAATTTTTATATTAAGGGAAACAAAGAGAGCTCCCAGAAGACCTCCAAGCATTCCAAGTAGGATGGCTGGAATGAAGGCCAAGACATGCACGTCCAGCAAATTCTTAACCTGAGTTGAAGGAAAGAGAAAACGTGTTCTGAGCATCCTGCCAGTGACATGAAATACTGCACCCTCTCCCACAAAACTTGACACCACAAAATAATTTCTACACACAAAAAATAAATCTTTCCTTATGTTTTAGGGATGCAGCTAGTTAATTTAAGGCCACTCTCACATGAGGCAGTGTACTGCTCTTACACACCTCACAGCAGTGGAGGCAGCAAGTAGACACTATCATTGTCACAGATAGATCCATTAGCCAGTTATTTTCATTCCTGAATGACTGTAAAGGAGTTGAGCATGTAATGCAGTAAGTTAAGGAAAGAAGTATTCTCTTGGGCCCATCTTTCCCTGGGGAATAGTAATGAATCTAGCAGAAAATTCTGTGATGTGCTGCAGTTACCAGAAACACTCAGCACCTCAGGTTGCTCCAAATAATGACGCCCTGGTCTGAGTGGTGCAGTTTGAAAAATTTTGCTGGACTAGACCTTTGTTCATAGTATCTATATCTACCTCATAATTTTGAAAAGATGACCTGGGTCAGGGCAATCCAAGCACAGATACAGGTTGGGCTAGAGCAGCCCCGAGGAGAAGGATTTCAGAGTGTCAGTTGATGAAAGATTCAACATGAGCTGGCAACGTGCATTCACAGCCCAGAAAGCCAACTGTATTCTGCATTGGATCAAGAGAAGCATGACCAGCATATGGAGGGAGGTGATTCTGCCCCTCTACTCTGCTCTCATGAGACCACACTTGGAATACTGCATCCAGTTCTGGAGCCCCCCAAACCAGAAGGACATGGAGCTGTTGGTGCAGGTCCAGAGGAAGGCCACAAAGATGATAAGAGGGCTGGAGCACCTCCCCTATGAAGGCAGGTTGTGAGAGGCTCTTCTGCTTGTAGAAGAGAAGACTCCAAGGAGATCTTATAGCAGCCTTCCAGTGCCTGGGAGGGGCCTACAGGAAAGCTGTGGAGAGCTTTTTATAAGGGCACATAGCAACAGGATGAGAGGAAATGGTTTTAAACTGGAAGAGGGTAGATTTAGACTAGATATCAGGAAGAAATTATTTACTTCAGGCTGGATGGACTGGAGGGAGGTATCCCTGCCTATAGCAGGGGCTGGAATTCAATGATCTTAAAGGTCCCTTCCAACCAAAACCATTCTATGATTCATTGTCAATGTCAATTCAACCATGTGAATTGAGTGCATTTTTAAACGCTAAGTACAACTGAAAATTGATGCTGATCTGGAACAACTTACAGAAAAACAGATCACAAATGTAGGATATAATCTGGCAGCTGGAATAGGAATTGAATTTTCTGCTCAATTCCACAACAGGCAACAAGAATTACAGCAGTATCATGCTTTAATGTTATCTTCCAGTCAACAAAAAGAGGTCAATAGATTGGTGGTTATCTATTAAAAGCTGTGAGGATATTATTTCCTTAGCCCAGGCTTAGAGATACATGGTGATTTTTTTTTTCAAGATTAGAATCTGCACAGAGTAAGAGATCATGAAATATTCAAGAAGCTAACTGGCAGAGCGAAACAGGAGCACACATGAAGGAATGGCTTCAAAACTGGACTAGGATAATACTTGGCATAGTTGATAAGAGAAACTGGCATCCTTCTTTGAATTGCTTGAAGAAGCCATAGGACCTCCTACTCAAATTATTGTTTCTTCCTCTTCTTATTCTTTTTCCTTAATCTTATTCTCAGACCTCTTCCAGGAAATAGTGACAATTTTAACAAGTCTACCAGAAGGCTGAGCTAAGCATTGATGGTATCATCTGAGAAGAAGAGCACCAGAGTTGAAATCCAGTCAGGCCTGAAGAGCTGATCTATGGGTGCTGCAGACTGAGAGACCTGGTCTGGTCTAAACAAGGCAGAATCCCAGCTTTCACTCCCAGACGCTAGGAGTTCAGCACCTGGAGATGCACTCAGAGGAAGTCAGGAGTGGCTGTAGGTTTATTTTGCCTTTTCACTCCGACTACAACAATTGTATATGAACATGTTGTACATACAAACCAAACCTTCAGTGATATTATTTTTACCATCAGCTGCATCAAAATCCATCCTTTTCCAAGGGATTTAAAGAGATCTAATGTTTAAGGTATTGAAATTCAAAAAGGAATAGCTCAATTGGAAGTAGTGGCAGGGTATAATGTTCTTGTCATAGTGTCAGTCACAGGCTTTGGCCATTCATCAGGAAAAATCTGTTAGCTACAGAACAGACTTCACCTTTACAAAACATCCAGTGGCCTACATAAAAATGAAGTGAAGCTTCCTGAAAATCTCAAGCTCTGGAGTACAATAAATTCTTGTAACCTTATCTTCAGTTGAAGGAAACTAAAGAAAACAAACAGTTTTCTGAGAAACAAAACCCCCAGGCTTTCAACTTAGAGTTTATCCACAGTAAACTCTGTTAGTTAATGCCACGAAACATAAAAGAAGCAAAATTTCCCCTGAGCCCAGGGTTCAGTGAAATGAAAATATTTCTAGTTATCTCTACCAACTTGAGAGCCAAAAACTATTCAACCCTGACAAAAGCCACACTGATAGTAAGTTAGCTTTTCCTGTTAATGACACTAAAAGAAGATTGGAGACAGAATCCAGCACACTTTTTTGAAAATGTCTTGAAAGGAGTGTTGAAAGAGCCATGTTTATTGTAAAATAGCCACCAAAGTAAATCTACTCTCCTCTGTATGTGCAGCTGTCCATTACACAATCCTTTGGCTTCAGCAATAAAACTGTCTTCAGCAGGGCTGAGCTCTTCCCTATTCATTTAGTCTCACCTTTCTGCCACAGATTTATGTCATCTTGGTTGTGTCACTGCAGCTGTTCATGGGACTGCACTGTGAGTTGGTCCACAAAAAGGATTTGAGTTGAAAACCACTATCTTCTCCCATTACCCCAGCTGAAGTTGTGGTAAAGCAAATAGACCTCAAATACTTTTGCATAGCATGCACATATAAAAAAAAGTTGCCTGTTTTCCGAATCATGATATGCTTACAACGTGGAAAATCTCTTTTTTTTTTTTTTTTGCATTGATAGAGAAATACAAATCAGAAGAAATAGAGAGACCAATTAAAATGATCAGGGAATTACCTTAGGAGAAAAGTTACTTAGTAGCAGAAAGTGGACTGGGGTTCATGAGACCAGGGTTTTATTTTTATCCCTCTAATTGACTTTCAAGTCACATCATAATACAAAGAGTATTCAGATAAGGAGTGAAGATCTTGATTCTCACACGCCACCACTGAATCAACTTGCAATGAAGGTGAGTGAAAGACATAATAAAAGCAACTGTTTTTAAGTGGACACAAGGTAAAATTGAAAGCATAAGGTTGTGTCATGCTGGAAGGAATAAAGGCTGAAGGTCACCTCTGTTGTGCAAACAGGAATAAACAGAGATTATGTTTTTAAATGTTTAATCTGTAAGCACAAAAGAACAGGGCCACAGTAGGGCAATGTCTGCAGCAACAAAGGAGAGCTCAAGCCAGCCACAGAAGAAGTCATTGAACATCTTTGTACTACAACGTAAAATGCACTTTTCTATTTAAGTAGGGACTGCAAAACAGCTGTCTTGTATCCAAGTGATTCCCAGAGATAAAGCACGAAGGGTCCTGTGTCCACTGATCTGATAATTATACATACACTATTCTTCTTCCTTTTCAGTCCCAATTTCCTGCTACTCCCCCAAGAATAATGTTGAGAGAAACAAACCTAAAACCCAGCATCTCATTCCTTCCACATCCACGCAGTACGTACCCAAAACAGAATTCTTTTTTCTGCTTCAAAAAATCCAAAGTGACCTCTGAAAACAAACCCATAGAGCGATGAGGACAGCAAATCTGTGGTGAAGGTAGCTGTCAAGCAGCAAAAGAAGGTTTGCCAGGCCAGCCTGATGTCCCAGAAGGAAGATACCTCCTCCAGAGTGAACAAGAGCCCGCCGATGGGGGCACGAAATACTGAAGCTATCCCTGCTCCCGCACCAGCTGTAATGAAGCTGCGCCTGCAACAAGTAGTAGAGGCAACACCTGGATAACTGGAAAAAAAACAAACAACCAAAACAAACAAGAAAAAAAAAAAAAACAACCCTCCAAAATCACAGTTTCAATTCAAATATCACAGAATCACAGAATCACAGAATTGTAGGGGTTGGAAGGGACCTCCTGAGATCATCGAGTCCAACCCCCCTGCCAAAGCAGGTTCCCTACACCAGGTAGCACAGGTCGGCATCCAGGCAGGTCTTGAACATCTCCAGAGAAGGAGACTCCACCACCTCCCTGGGCAGCCTGTTCCAGTGCTCCGTCACCTCACTGTAAAGAAGTTCTTGCGCATGTTTGTGCGGAACTTCCTATGCTCCAGTTTCTGGCCATTTCCCCTTGTCCTGTCTCCACTCACCACTGAAAAGAGTCCGGCCTCGCCATTCTGCCCCCCACACCTAAGATATTTATAGACCTGGATCAGGTCCCCTCTCAGTCTCCTTTTCTCAAGGCTGAACAGACCCAGTTCACTCAGCCTTTCCTCATAGGGGAGATGCTCCAGGCCCTTCACCATATGAGTTTTATAGAACTGAATTTAAAGACCTGACGGTTAATTTTGGGGTTATTTACACCTTTCATCACTAGGTTCTGAATTCAGATCTAGTCTCAGATCTGATTCTCATGAGTCAAGTTCCTGGGGCTACTTGGCAGATTAGCAGTACACTGATTTCAATACTGGGGCTTGTGGAGAACACATGAGAATCCAGTAGCAACAGTGACCAAAGGACCCATACTGTATTAAAGTATTACATAATCATACTCTGAACTCTTAGGGCTTTTAGTCAGCAGGAAAGGGGAAATGACGCTTCATTCACAGATTTCCTTCATACCATAACAATTTTTCTCTTTCCTGATCTTCAGTCTTGAAAAAATCCTCAATCCTAGAATATCACACGAGAAATGCACTTCAGCATCTTGCTATCATGGATTGTTGCTGAACAGTGTAATTAATGCAAGGCAGATATAACATTTCACACAGTGCAGCCAGCAGGAGCAGGGAGGTGACCGTCCCTCTGTACTCAGCTCTGGTGAGGCTGCACACCAAGCACTGTGTTCAGTTTTGGGTCCGTCACTACAAGACATAGAGGCCCTGGCATGTGTCCAGAAAAGGGCTATGATGCTGTGAGGGGTCTGGAGCACAAGTCTGAGGGGGAGCGGCTGAGGAAGCTGGGATTGTTCAGTCTGAAGAAGAGAAGGCTCAGGGGAGATGTTATTGCTCTTTACAACCTCCCTGAAAGGAGGTTGTAGTGAGGTGGGGGTCAGCAGTAGCATGCAGAACAGTGGGAAGGATACAGAAAGAGGAAATAAGGGCGTGAAAGAATTTTACCTTGGAAAAATGTATTTAAGTGCAGCCTTTGTAATGGACACTGTGCTGATACTGACACACATAACAGTGCTCACCAGCTTATAAAACTTGCATCTTCTGAATGTGCTCCCTGAGACTCTCAGGGATGATTTGCAGAAACGTGTACTCAGTACTAGCTAGGATTAACAATTACACAAAAATACTTCAGTATTTTGAGTATTAAAAATCATAATTCCTGAGGTATAAATGTATGTTACGTATATATCCAACTGGTCTTCTGAAAATATGAACCCTACATTAGGTGGCCCTTTTGACTTTTCCAGCGTATCCACAAATTTTGTAAGCACAAAGATGGGAGGCAATAAGGGTAATGGACAGAAAAGAGAGAAAAAAAAAAGGGAAAAAAAAAATATAAAAGGAAAAGATTAGAAAGTTCACTTGTTGAAGTCCTTAAAAGGACCCTGTCCTCCAAGGACTGAGAAGGAGTCCACCAGCAAAGCTACATCGGCAACTTCACATCTGGTATTTTACAACTAACAGGGTTGTACACCGTTAGTACACAGATTTTTCACTTGCATGTTTTATCTGCACAGGAATATTATTTTCACCAGTGAAGAACTCAAAATGTACTGCAGTAAATGCTAGGGGAAATTTGCTTGGACATCTCCCACTTTCTGTTCCAGTTATTTACACATGCTGTGCATCACCCCAGCAGTGACAATTAATAATGAAATCAGACCCCTTGTACAGATCTCTTACAGCTGCCTGCTGGATGGAAGCCTTAGGATTCTTCCACAACTCCTGCTGGTTGAATTACTGCTTTGCCTGTGGCGGCACTGGGAGAGGCACCAAGCCAATGTAATAACTCCAAAAGACAACAGGGAGCTGGAGTTTTTCATCCTGATCTTTGTAAACGGAGTGAGGTCTTGCTCAGACCAAAATCTCTTTCTGTTTTTAAGAAATAATCATTTTGTAAAGAAGGCTACAACACACCATGTCTTTCTGAGGATAGTTCCTGTCTGCAAGGAACTAAAGCAGGAACTAAAAATCACAGAATCATATAAACTGAGTTGGAAGGGACCTTTAAAGGCCATCTAGCCCAACTCCCCTGCAATGAACGAGAACACCTACAACTACATCAGGCTGTTCAGATTTATTTAAATGATTGACCTTGAATCACAGAATGGCCAGGGTTGGAAGGGACCTCAAGGATCATGAATCTCCAAACCTAGTGCCATATGCAGGACCACCAGTCTCCCCATTTAATACTAGACCAGGCTGCCCAGGGCCCCATCCAATTAAGTGATCAAAGAATGGCTTGGGTTGAAAAGGACCACAATGATCATCTAGTTTCAATCCCCCTGCTATGTGCAGGGTTGCCAACCACCAGACCAGGCTGCCCAGGGCCTCATCCAGCCTGGACTTGAATGCCTCCAGGGATGGGGCATCCAGAACCTTCTCGGGCAACCTGTTCAGTGCATTACCATCCTCTGTGTGAAAAACTTCCTCCTAGATGATAAAGGCAAAGGGAATCCCATTCTTCCCTCCTACATTTTTTTATTTATTTGCAAGCAGCATATAGTTCACAGTTACCATTCATTTGATTTTTTCCTATCGTTACTTCATTTCCCTCAGGAAATTAAGACATGAGTCTTTCTTTTTTTCCTTGCTCTAGAAAAGTCAGCATTGCTTGAGTCTTTGTACTTGTGTATTTTATATAAATACACAATAAATACCGACTAGAAGACGTAAGCAGGTTTGTAATTTCTTTTTCTGGGAACTAATCTCAGTAATTTCAGTAGAGCTGTTCACAAGAGAGAGCTTACCAGAGTTACCTTGCAGATATATACAGGCAGAGAGAAGAGGCAGATAAAAAAAAGCAAGTGACACAACCATTTACTTTTTTTAAATGAAGAAAGGAAGCTAAGGGCCCTCTGTGCACATTGTGGAATCCCCATCATTTCCTCTCCACTGAGCTGAGACTCTTAGTCTGGGGACAAAGCTCATAGCTGAAAATCTCACGTTTCTTAAACTCTTCCCTTTACAGCCAAGAGGGCAATGGAAAAAGGTCTTCAGTATTAATGCATCCTTTTCCACAAGCCTACGATAGAACCATTTGTGAAGGATTAAATTTATTAAGTATGGTGAGTTTTCTTCCACTACAAACTGACAAACAGCAGGAAGACCAAAAGACCAGGAATGGAGATGCTGTTCCACTGCATGAGATGCAAGGTACCCTTGAAGCACTTAGGGTTTGGGGGAGTCACCAGTCTGTGCCCTGCCCATCACTTACTTGTCAGCTGAATTCCGAAACCTTGTGAAGAAGGGAAGGTGGATGCCAAGTGTGTCCGACTGCAGCTGGCTCAGGCCACAACCCAGGATAGCCCTAAAAGCAGTGACGTATAATTGAGAGCACTCTTCATTAAACTGTTCATAAATCAGCTCCAGCTCAAGGCAGGGGAGGACAGAGCCTCAGTCAGTGAACAGCAGCAAAGCTAGATTGGCTTCAACAGATTTAAACAAGAAAAAACTTGAACACATCTTTTAAATATGCAAAATCCTGTTGACAAAAAGCAGGAGGCTCTTAAAGGTTTTCAAATTCTTAAATGAGAGACTTAAATGGCTTTTTTTGCAAGGAATATTGTGATGACTGATCGTGAAATGCCTTTTGAAGAACTGCATGTTAGTGTCTGCCCAAGTGTGGTGACCCATCAGACTATAGCCCCGTTGTTTCAATCATCTGCCCCCAGGTTAATGACCACAGCAGGCAAAACAGCTCTGCTTCTGACAGAAGATGCATAATGATTTAAATTATTACAATATGTTCCCAGGCAGCACGTCAAACTACATTTAAATGGGGGGAAAAAAAAACCAACAAAAATCCCTTAGCGAAATGAAAAATCCATTCACTGTATAATCTTGGAAGACTTCTCTACACGACTTAAACTAGTGGTCTTAAGGAGTCTCTCAGAGGCTTTTAGCAACTTGTGTGTTTATGTTTAATAAAAATGGTAGAGGGTTCCAATTAAATTAAGTTAAATTAGCTCTTAGTTCCTGTGTTTTGAAAAGGCATCACATTAATACCACACTGAATTTCTTCATGGAAATGTGATTCCATTCTTTGGCTCAGGCATCACTGTTACCAACCTAGCACAGAGGAAAAACATCACAGCTGCAGTCTCTGAGCTCCTAGAGACAGAGGTCTGAAGGCAAAGAAAACAAAAGAAATCTGAAGGTAATCGCTGCCTGAAAGGTTTGCGGCTCCTCTGACCAAGCATGCTCTCCTATTTTTGAAAATCTGAGTCATCCCCAAGGGTGCTACACCTCCATTCAGATAAATAATAAATAAATAAAAGCCCACAGAGTAGCAGGTCAGGTCAGCAAAGAGAACAAACCTCAAGGATGAATGCTTTCCAAGCCAAAAAGGATCAGAAGCAAAACAGTGAACTAGCCAACAAATGATCTACAACATGTTAGCAGAGACCAATTTCACCAACTCTACTCAAGATATGGTTTAATAATAGTAATGAAGTGTAGCAGGAGTCACTTCAAATAGACGGCCTTGCACAATCTCAGCTCTTGTGCAAGTGGATGCAAAAACATGGCCCATTTTGCGTGCAGCCACCTGAACTGCCTTTATTTTTGCACTGACCTTGCACAGCTAAAAGCAATTACAGTAGATGCAAAGCAGCCAACATTGCTCCAGGCCAATAGCAGTTTTGCCAATTCAGTCTCCCCTGCTTTCTCAGCACATTGTAAGCTACCTCATCAGTTGTCCAGATAGCTACTTACTGAACCCCGCTCAGAGTCATACAGAGAAATCCAGCCAATGTTTAAAACACACTGCATGGTTTGAGCAGATGTGCTAGTGAAAAGGAGGGGACAATACAACACCACTGGTACTAATGCAGTGAGGGAGTTTTGAAGCCAATGTTGCCACCAAGCATGACATTGCAAAGCCATCTCACAGTCTGATAGCTTTAACTTCGGCATTTCTTACCCCAAATGGACCATGGGACCTTCCAGACCACAGAAGAGTCCAGAGGCTACAGCCAGCACACAGGAGACAAAGGTCCCTAGGAAGGTTTTGATGTTAAATAGATGTTGAATAGAAGTGCCATTCAGATATCCAATGATTTCAGGCAAGCCAGATGGTGAACCAGATGGGCAAAAGAACTGCAAAGGGAAAAAATAATTAGCAGAGTTTGTGCTCGTATCCTTCCATACACATCTATAAATGCAGTCCAGGTCTCATCTTGCTAATGAACAAGATTTGCCAGAGTTAACAGTGCATGCAAATATAATCTCTGGCAACACAGAAATATGTGTTCTCAGCAGTTGCCATGCGTGGAGAAGGGAGAGAAGATGACTGCAGAGGGCCCACCTCTGCTCTGAGCCCTACAGTCAAGGCCCTGTATCCGGCACACAGGTTCATAGAATGGCCAGGGTTAAAATAGTCCACAATTATCACCTCGTTTTAACCCCCCTACTACGTGCAGGGTTGCCAACCACTAGACCATGCTGCTCAGAGCCACATCCAGCCTGGCCTTGAATGCCCCCAGGGATGGGGCATCTGCAGCCTCCTTGGGCATACCAGAGGGAAACCTTCCTTGGGTTACCACAGGGGCAGGTGGTTGTGAACCTGCAGTGTTTGCTCAGTCAGCACGGCTATACTTAACTAAATTGGTCAGTTACCACCTGTGCCACAGCAAAATCCCCTTTCCTCATGCAGTCAGACTTCTGGGAAGTTCAGTAAAACATTCATTTTTTCTGTCACCTGCGCTGTTAATAGCTTCTCTGTAATTAAACTGAGCACAGCAGAGCGGTAAATGGCAGCAAGGCTCAATGCTCTACCCTTACAGTCTTGTAAAAGCACTGATCTGGACTGCAAGCGATACCCACACAGCGCAGCTAAAAGATCAGACTAAAACCAACAGTAGTTTTCATATGGCCCGATGGCCTTTGGCTCAGGCCCCTTCCAAACACCAGATTCTCACATATTCCAAGAGTTGCCACTCGTATTTGTTTTACAGACACCACACACCAAGTGCAAATTGCATGGCTGCCACCATGGATCTCACCCCAGACAGTTCTACACAACTTACGAGCAGCAGAATTTAGCCTTAGGCTGAAGGCCAAAAACAACCTCCCCAGTTGGGTTGTAAGAGAGATTTTACATAAATATATACAAAATACTTAATTAAACAGTATTTGGAAGAACGTGAGATTTGGGTTACTGCAGCACTGCGGGCTCTTTGCACAAAAGACAGCACTCACCAGCACCAAGCTTGAGGACACGAGGACCATGGCCAGCCCAGGACCCAGCACACACACCCACACCAGGTGGAAGTTGCCATCCTGCCCAGTTTACAAAGAGATGGTTACTTCAGCACCTGTGTACTGGCTATACACCCTGTTTTGTAATCATCTGCAGATAGAATGTGCAGGGGAAAAAAAAACAACAAAGTAAAAGTAGTGCAGTTTCTTTATAAGGACTGACACAACAGTAAGCTAAAGGCCAACGTGCCAAGTCATGATTTTTTTCTGGGCCATTTTGTCCATCTCTGCAAACGCTATAAGGGATGCATTGTTACTCAGCAAGGCCCTTTTGGGAACAAGAGGAAAGGGACTTTAAGAATACACACAAGAAATCACTAAATGGAGCCCTCAGGAGATGTGCTCTTGAATTGAGGCTCCAAGGTCATTACCTTCATGAATTTGCAGCTCTTATGAATAAACAGAGTACTTCTAAGGAAACTCTTCTTGTTCCATTTTAACAAAAGAAACATCTCTTATACCATGCCTTCTCACATTTAAAATTGCCTGTCAGTCTCCGTGGGTTTTTGGTTTATTTGTTTGTGCTTGGGCTGACTGCAGCCATACTGTTTCCACTGCTCCTCAGCTCCCACATGCTTTGTCTCTTTCCACAGCACTGGGTTGAGATTCACTGTGTGTGCAGCTGAAACACAACCTTGCATTTCCGAGTTTGTGATATTACAGCAGGTAGCCGCAGCCTTTCCGTCAACATCTCATACCAATGCTTTTGATAGCCTATAATGCAGCACAGCCAAAACAGGAAAGCACAAAGATGAGCCTTGCTCATCTGCAGCTGAAGGAGGTGAGTGGGAAAGTTAAACATCTGTGCTGCTTTCAAAGCCTGGGAGAACTTACCTGCTGTCCTCTATGTTAGTTTAATACAACACGACAGATGTTATAATACAACCGGCCAGCACTGTGTGTTGTGGTTGTGCCCTAGAGTCAGACTATGCTATAAATTTAGTTAGACCTCAGCGCACATATACACACACACAAGTATGTATATAAGTACACATACTCATATGCATGTATATATGTGTATTCATCCATTGTTCAATATATTTTATAAACATATAATTAGTATATGAAATATATGGGGAAGTAGGATTTCAAGAGCATTGCATATGCTTTCCTCATTTAAAACTTAAACCTGCCCATTTATTGGATATTCCCTTAGATATATTCAGCCTCCATCTCATCCACAGAAAATGTTTTCACTTGCATTTCTGACAAGAAATTGAGACTTGTCTTTCAGCAACTGGCGGCATGATCTTGATTGTCCATTATCCTAATTTCACAGAATGGATTAGAAGGCACCTCTGGAGATCAGCTAGTCCAGACAGAAACTCAAAGTAGGTTCAGCCCTAAATCCAGTTAGTCAGGGCTATGTGCAGTCAGATTTCAAGTCTCCAAGGATGGAGAATCCATGGTTTCTCTCAATAACCTTTTCCCAGGGCTTGATCACAAAATAATGAAAAAAGCTTTTGCTTATGTTCAAATTCCCTGTATTTCATTTTCCTCCTTCAATTTGCTGGTAATATTCTTAATGCACCTGACCAAGGAAGCTGATAGCTGAATGCCATACTTACAAAGTGTCTTAAGTGAAACCTAATCCTTTCTCTTTGGCATCAACAATACATGACATAGCACATGCTCCTTCCTTGTCACAAGGAAGACCCCAAGACCATAAAAACTACCTTCATTAATCTTCTAAGAAAGTCACCAGATATTAAACTGCAATTGAAGGTCAGTTGGAGAAAAGGAACATGTCCACACAAAGAACCACAGGATATCTGACATCTACACCCATCTAGACAGGCAGAACCTCTAGTCAGTTAAATCTTCATGTGGTTTTTCCAACAAATGAGTACAGAGGAGGTCAATCTTTCTTTTGCTTACCTTCAGGTAACTTTCCACCAGGTTCCATTTCAATTTGAAGAGAGAATCAACTATCTGATGAGTCAAAAACCCCAGCATCCCAACTGCTGTTCCAATTAGCCCCATCAGCAACCATCGATCCCACTCTTTTCTAGAAGCAGAACACAGTTATTTCTCAGCCTTCCACAAAAGACCATTTGCTGCACTTCTCATAAATACACAGGTTCCACGTTCAGGATCTTCTGATTATTGATCATGAGTGCATGAGCAAGATGCTGTTTCTCCCACCGTGTATCACAAAAGCCCATGCTCACAGTACACTAACTTCAGGTGAAAGACATTTGGATAACAAGCATCATTGATTTTTCTTTGCTTGCTTTTGTGTATAAGCTGCAATGTGTTTGCCTTCCAGATGCTGATTGTCTGATGCCATCTCAAAACTCTTCTATGAATATCAATAATTAAGCATTCAGTAGTGCAGTCAGAGTTTGCTTAAAATAAATTACTGTTGTCTTCTTCTGCAATTAATGCAATGACACAGCTTTTATTATGCAAATATACATGAATTTTTATTTCTAGTTTGCATCTTTTGTATCATACCTCTCTAATAATGATTATATACTGACAATGACTTTTGTTAGTTTAGTCATTTAGAACTAAAGCCACCCAATTTAGATTCAAATGCCATATTTCTTGCATACTACACTAAGAGACAGCAAATTTCAAGAAAAGTCTCAGTAAGAGAACATTCCACAAACCTCTGCAAAGTCTCTTAAAATTGTATACAGTGAGTTGTAACTTCTTTTCCTTATATTCAATAATTTGTCAAGAGAAAAGGGATAAACACTCAAAAAACAATTTTCAACAAAGGTTGCTTGCCACTTGCCCCCCTCCTTTCTATCAAAATGTTTTCCACATGTTTTCCTTCTGCTAGGAGGCACCTCCCTGAGTTGGCCAAATTTCCTAAAGTTTAGAGGCTATAAAATAATATATATAAAATAAATTTACCCATATGTTTTCTCTTGTAGCCACTTCTTATATACTCCACTGTGTGAAGGCAAATAATCCAAACTTTCATGGGGCACTGGCTGTTCTCTCTCTTCACAGTCATAATAGGCTAAATTACTTCTGTTGATGCCACATTGCCCCCTAAAATCCTGAGGATGAATCAGATCAGGGCCATGATCTTCTGCCATCAACATTCCCTCTTCGCCATCATCCATGTGTCTTGTATAGGAAAAAAGTGACATGACGTGTCTTCCAAAACCTTTGAGATGTCGAGAACAATGTGAGCCAACTATCAGCCACCGTGAGACTGAAAGAAAAACCCCATGAGGATGGGGTGGCTGTGACACAGAGATGGACTTGTTTGTGTTTGGGGTTGGTTTGTTGGGTTACAGCCCCAGCACCTTCAACACAACGAGAACCTGTCTGAGCTGGAGCTCACTGGTGAAGGAGTCACTCACAGCAGAGAGACCTTAAAGCAGTCCACAGTAACAAGACTAGTGCACCTGTTCCTCATGGAATGTTCACATGACAGTGATAGGGCTTTAATTGTTTTAAAGATATGATCACATGCGGTGCTTCGAGCTGTCTGGAGATCTTGACCCAATACATAATCGCACAATAAAAAAAAATTTGAAAGCCCTATATTGCTGTATCATTCACACTAAAAAAATAGGATGAAAACAAATTAAAAAATGGCCTTACCTGACTTGCTACAATTTGGGTCTTGTACATCAGGAAGTTTGCAGGTTGGCAGCTGAAAGCAGAAGACTTGTTTCAGGTCACATATTTACTGTAAATAGAAACCTGTTACATGCTGCAATGTTTGCCACCTCCACAGTGTGTTTTTGGTTACAGAGAGAGGAGAGCAGACGGCTGCTGCTGCTCCCCAGTTGCTGGCACATGGGTCAGTTTGGAAAGGTCTCATCTGAAGTAGTGATGAAACATAAGTAGTTCCTGGTTGTCAGCTAGTGACTAGGAAGTGGTGAGAGCTCTTCATCAAGCCATTTACTTCTGAGATATGGGCACTTACATGACGTCACTTTCTAGTCACTTTCTGTTGGATCAAGCGGGTATATGTGTATTATACAAATCAGGTGATCAATCCTGATCTCTGCAGCAGTTCCTCAGTTGTGCTGACAGATTTCACAGGCATCCTCTCGTGCATTCAAATTTTAAAAAACAAAACAGACTTAAGAATGGGTTTTCAAATATCAGCCCCGAGTTTTTTCCCCGCTCTCTAGTTCACTTAAATCCACCAGTACACTTGCTTCTTCAAAGGACATTTCATGAACTCCAGAGAAGCAGTGCACAAATGAACAGTGTCCAAAAACCAGCACAGATGTGAGCCTGCAGGAAAGCAAAGCATGTCTGTGTCCCAGTGACACCTCCATAGAAGACAGCTGTGGCCTTGCAAAATGCACACACACATTCATTGGACATTCATTTATTGTTTCCACAAAGAAACTTGAAGACATATTCCTCCTGGATACAGAAAAATAGTTGTTTTCAGAACACTTAAAGGAAGGCAGCAACTATAGATTATCAGTGGGGCTGTAAAAGCATTCTGTACCAGAAATTCCTGTGCTAGAAATACTTACTGCCTAAAGACCCCATCAGAATTGGACCCCAAGCCTATGTGTTTTGGCTGTCACTGTGTGCACAGGGGAGCATAGTTAACACATCAACGCTGAACGTGAGCCTTCATCTTTCCTGTGCGAGGTACATTGGAGGGCTTATTATCAGCCCTGTCAAGCGTGCATAAAGATTGCACTGCTTTCTACCTCCAGCGCTCATCTCCAAACATCACCCAAGGATATCCCTGCTTAACCAAGAGCTTCAATGGCTCAGATTTTAGCCTGGCTGCAGGCAATGATGAAGTACATTTCTCAGTGCTGGAAGACAAAATTCCAAAACACGAGAGCAGAAAACCCAGGCTGTGCCCAGTGCTCAGGTTTTCCACTCATTGCCACTGCTCTCTGAACAGCATTAGCAATACAGCATGAATGTAATACCTCCCAGAATTCTACCACTTGTCTTTAAATAGCACAGACATCAAACAAATCCCAGCTATTACACAAAAAGCAGCTACACTACAACTCACAGCAAAAACCACACTAAAACACTCTGGCTTAGGAAGAAGCAACCCCTTATCTGTGTATCTAGGTAACTACACAGTGTAATTTCCACTGAGTAGAAGCAAGCGTATGAAAACTGAGCAAACATTTCATCAGCCCTCAGCTTTTTGCAGCCAGAGAATCAAGCATTTCTGAATGGCATATTTCAATTACAAGAATTCCTTCACTCTCCTGTTTCTTTGTCTTCAGCTACAGGCTCATTCGAGCAGGGGATGTGATTTCTGCATCTGTCAAGCAAAGGGGTGCATGTGTTTGTAGGCATCTGATTTAATATTGATTATTACACAAATATTACAGAATCATCAAATCGTAAATACAGTAAAACATTAGAGATAAATAATTAACATTGTTAGACTGAATAGCACAAAAATTCCTAACAGATAAAATGTGTTTTTGAAATGCCAGGAAGAAATAGTTGCTGCTTCAAGGAACACAAGCAGTTTCGATTTTATTATTATTGTTATTTTAGCAGATTGAAAACAGAAATGAGAAGTTTCCAAAGCAGTGCTGTGTTTTAAGCATCCCACTCTAAAAATCATAACCATTACACTGCTAACCAAGGTGACAAAGGCTTTAAACACTCAATGCTTAATTTGAATGACAACTCAAGGAAGCAAACACTTATCGTAGTCATTGAATGGCAATATTAAAACCATCGCTAACCAGAAACATGAGGACTATATATTTTGAATTCACATTATTTCAGTACTTCAAGTTACAGCACTTAAGGAGCGAAAACATCGCACTCAGCAGAACTTTGCTCTAAATGCAATGACTTGTACACTTGATGCCGATTGTAAGGACACAGTTTGAAATACTGTCAGATAAGACTGCAACAAATCCATCGTTACAGGTTAATTCTACCATAAGAGATCATACATTTTATTTGTGAATCTTCATACAGAAAAAAAATTGCATGAGACAGAAGTCTGAGAAGATACAAAATGAGATGACTGTGATCACCTCCATGAATCCTGAAATGGCAATGCTGTGGCAAGGCGTTATTTTCAAGATTTATCAGCAGTGGAAGGTCCCATAGCTCCAAGTGCCCCACAGCACCCAGATGATCTGGAATCACGTATTTTCTTGAAGCTTCCATCCAGCAAACAACAAACATGAAGACAGTAGGCCAGAATAGGTGGGAATCAGGGTTACCAGCAATTCATCCAATATTTTGGCAAATGCAACAAGGATTTAACACAGACTTTTCCTCTTTAATAGTACTGACTGAATTAATCACACATATACGTTTCACCTTAGGAGCACTGATCACCAATCACTCTGATTAACCTGGAATCTCAGTATCATGACTTCCATGCTCTTGGTTTACAGTTCTCTACTATGGCAAGTTTTGCATACCAAAACCTAAAAGCAACAGAGCCATCTGGTTAATTGTGCGCCATCTCAACATCACCCATGACGTTACCCATTCATGTCATTTAGCACTAGTATAAATAATAGAAAGCTTTTAATATTTATCACTATTTCAAAATGGTAAACAGAAAAACATCAAGCTACTTGAATGTGGGAATGCTACTTGAGTGCTGGTATGCAACACACATGGAATGGAATTTACTGTACATCCTTACAACTGTTCATCAATTGAGCAGAAGGTACGGATCAATTTAGTGGAAAAACAACAGCAACAAAGCATTGCAGACAGCATTAACACCCAGGTAACGTAGAAATCTGCTGTTTTAAACACTGAATGGAGCACTCAGTCCTGTGGAAGCTGATGTCAGATAGGGAAACCTGTTCTTCTGTACTTTTAAAGTTATTTTTAAGGCCAGTGTATGAGCACAATACACTGTTTCAGGGAATAACTCCAGTGCCAAAGCGGGTCTTCTGAAGAAAAAAAAGTTACAGCAAACCATACAGAATTAGCTAAACACCTCCTTTCCCAGCAAGAGCAACCACTCCAGGGGCACAACAGCTGCATTTCCAGAAAGCAGAGGCCAGAATAAAAGCAAGCAGTAGTCAGACACCCTGCCCATGCCGCAGGACCCCTACCAGGCAAGCTGCTCCACCATCCTCCTGCATCAAAACATAAGGGAAGAGAACTGTAATGGGTGTTAAACCCTGAATTATGGCCCCAAAAACTACTACGTAGGAAATATGTCCCCACAAACTCACCATATATTTAAAAGTAACCATGTAATACAAACAATTGCCTAAATGTTTATTATTATGGTTGATCAAATCAGAAGACATGCTGGCAATTTCCTTTAGATATCCACTGTACAATAACATTTTGGAGGAGCGTGGATGATGCATTTATTCCACAGTAGCTCTGCCTTGCCAGCTATCAAGTATTCTCAGGATGCTTTTGGAAAGATCCGTGCCATCAAGGAGCACACCTTGCCACCCTCATGTACTTCACTACAGATGGGTAAGGCACGTTATTACTAATGTGGATGTTTCCATAGGATTGCTTGTTATATCTTAAGGTTTAAAAGCATGAAACCACCTTTTGTTTTACTCCTCTATGTCACAGCGAACTCGCCCCTCCCTTGAAAAAGCAGCACACAAGAACTTCAGCAGTTTCAGAGCACAATGTTTTAAACGCTGGTTCAGGACCACTAGCAAATGAAGAATTTTCACATGCACTTTGAAGAGCAGTTGCTGTATTTAGATTCTGAGCTTTGTTCCTCATGCAACTGGCTGAAAATGGTGCTCTACTTCGCAAGACATGCAAACGCAGTTTTGAGGGGAAAAAAAAGTCAGACATTTGCTAACAACAGCACGTACAGATCCTGCCCAATGAACATCACACAAATTAAGGAGAGGAAATTTGAAATGCTGGCACGGAAATTAAGTTATCAAAAAGAAACACAACATGATAAAACAAATTGCAGGGCAAATGCTGATCAGACACAGATATTTGCAAAACAATGCAACCCTTCCAGAGAAGAGTAAGAGAGTAAGCAGCTGTGCACTAAAATCTTCCACAAGTAATAGAACAGCTTAGGGAACGCTTTCAACTTCTTGCAGTAGTCAAAAACACTGTAACATTCCATAAGGAGTTGCATACAGTCTTGTACCACTGTGAGCAAAAGGGAAATCCAAGACACATAAGACCACTCCAGGAGTATGTTTCAGTCACCTCACACCCTGGTGTCAGAGTTCAGGTCAGCTCTCGCCACCATTATTTTTTCCTATGCAAAGTGTGTCTGCTTAGAGTTGGATACGCAGATTAGTACAGATACAAACCGATCAAGTACAGACAAGGGTGAAAACTTGATGCAGGATGATCTTGTATCAGATATGACCAAGTGACCAACCAGACCATTTTTCATGCTGCCAATAAGACAGTCTCTTAAACCACGTAAATAGTCTGAGCATTTCTCACTCTCTTGAGTTTATGCTGCAATTTTCCCCAAAATTCACATCTCAGAACTGCATGAATCCATTATTGTAACTGATTATAGATACCAATGTCAGTGTAAGAAAAGAGGATTTAATGGCATCAAAGTCATTCAAATGAAAATCAAGTAGGAAAACAGTGCAGTGCACTTCAACCAAACCACCAAACTGTCACAAATGACACGTCATATAAATACAGACAAGAGGTAGCTGGCAGCTATAGTTCCACTAATTCTAGAAGTGCCAAATTTGTAAAAAATAAAAAGTATTAAAAAAATTAAATTTCTCAATTGAAAGCAAAGAACATCTAGTTTATTGCTTTTAGAGGTTCTTTACATGTGAGACTGGCAAAGGCATATCAAACGAAGTTACCTGGCTGTTGATGGCTTTTGATTAAATTCACTTTTTTGAAAGAATAAAACCTTGAACGCAAATAGTCAACTTATTCCCACTGTTATTTGTTCTCACCACAATAAACAAACACATTTTCCAAGAGGGATCTCATTTCCAACAGGACACTGCTAGCTTACTTTCTTATGAGAAATCAGTAACAGAACCCAAACCAACGATCTCACCAGAAAAAAAAAAAAAAAAATATTGAAAACACAGACCAACATTTTTAAGAGGCAACAGGCATTCTAAGTAGAAGGACAGTGAGAAACACAATACACGAAAAGCAGATGGAGATATGATGATCTGTGGTACGTGTGGGTTTTTTATTAAAGCTTCCAAAAGATTCTTTTTGTGTGTGTTTGAGAAGTGGCAAAGGTGGGACAAGAAAAAAAGGAAAGAAACATAAAAGAAAGAAAGATGCAAGAATGCATGAATCGAGGTAACAACTGCCAAAGCACGACAGAGACCTGAGAGACTTCAGAAGTGCGGTCTGAAAACTGCTCAGAGGTCAAGTAAGTCACTTGAAAGTTGTGCTCATTTCTCAAAAGATTCTGGAGGGGAGGCGTAGGGGGATCTGATAGATGAACTTTTTGCTTTTGGTTTGAGGAGGGGAGGCTGTTTGGTTTTTTGTTTTTCTTTACATGCACAGTGCAAGTTTGTATAAAGAAGTGGCAGCAGAGATGACAGACGTTACTCTGCAGCAAAAGAAATACCTTGACCTCTAAAGTAAACTAAGCATACAAAATGTAAGAATAGAAGGTGCATGTAAAACCAGCAGCAATATTATGTTTGGCTTTCCACTACTTCTGCAAGTTACTGTACATATAATACATCACTGTTATAGAAATGGCACAGCCTCAGACACTTTCCACATTTTATTTACATTTTAAGACTAACTTTAATCTCAATCACATATCCATACATTTCCTTTGTTTCACTAAAACTTAAATGCATGGTTTATTAGAACAAAGACTGTAAACAAATATTTGCCATGTCCAATACATGTAACACACAGGAGCTGCTTAACAGAAATTAATCCCCCCCATTTTATAAATACAGGTATCAAAACAATCCTGAACATACTTTGTGACACTACTAGTAGTCGGTACCCACACCCTTGCAAAATTAAACAAGATGAGCAACGGTATTCACTGTACCTGCTACTTTAAAACAAATTTTAACTGCAGCTCTTTTACTAAGCAAGATGGATAAAGCATGCCATTTATATTTTGCCTTCTCAAGAGATTATTTTCAGAAACATACATTATTCCACAGCAATCTGACACTTCCTGTCATGCTTTCATCTTGTAAAACCTGAATTCCAATTTTAGGCTATTCCAGGCTTATGCTTAAATGACAGTGCCTTGGTAAGAGAAAAAAATAATTGTGCTGCCTTTTTCTCCCATAGTGCCTGAAAACATATTGGGCATACATATATTATATATATTCTTACAAATGTCCAGGTCATGTATACCAGCTGAAATTCTTTTAATGTGTGGGTGTTTGCATTGTGAGATTTAATCAAGACATTAACATGAGTAGAAGGTTGTTGTTTTAAGACAGAAGTTTGAGAATCAGCTAAAATTAATTGTTGTAAGTTTGTCCTTCTGGAGGTTGTGGAAGCTTCATATTTTCTTTGGACATCATTAGACGTCTTAGCTCTTGAAGTACAACTTTAATGCTATAAGAATTTTGCCATTTTGCTAACACTGGTATGCTCCGTGCATCCACCTGCAAAGAGAAGAGAAAGCTGTAAGTTATAATGAAATAATAATTTAAAAAAACCTATGTATGAATTACTGCTATTGACCTAATGCTCCTAAGAAAGAGTCAAAACATTCTCTGACAATTTCTCTGTGGCATAAAGTCCCCACTTTATGAACTGTGTTCATAACACACTTTTTAGGAAAATAAACATACATTTGCACAGATACAGATTCTGCAATAAAACCCATGCAGGTGGATCCCTCCACCTGTGCTGATATTAACATCAGCGAGAACAAAAAGGATGGGATGAGTGGAGAAGAAGTCAGCAAATAGTTCACTGCTAAACTGGAACCATCCCTCACAAAATTCAATTCTACCAATTTGTTTCAAATGACTCAAAAAAATCACCTTCATTAAGTATATATTAAATATATACACTTGGGTTTTTAAAGAGCTGAGGAAAACACTGACACACAAGTGTTTGCAAATACCTCTCTTAAGGAATATTTCCCTTGCTTCAAGTATCGGTTTGTGATTATTATATACCGATACTATGTGGTGCTTCTGATATACCAAGTATCAGTACATATGCTAAGAAATAGCCTGAAATACTTGATTCATGATGTTGAGCCACTTATTAGTTCTTCACATTGTTCTTGCAGTAAATCATTTAATGGAGCTGTGAAGATTACTTACATGTGGACTTTCCCTATTCATTTATTAAACCTGTGAGATAACTTACACAATCACAACACAGAGAGGTTTCAATAGGCAAGCACAAGTCAACAAATGAAAATCAGCCTGTTTTGGCAACAGGTACGTCCTGCCCACTCAGGCTGCACAGAGCATCCTAAGAAGATCTTAGGGAGCCCAAAGCTGTGGATGGCAAAGGAGACCCAAGGGCAAGAATAGGCAACTGCACAATGCTGAGTTCCATTGCCACAGTAATGCAGGTAGGCCATGAGGCTATAAAAGTGCTGAAAAGTCACCGATTTATAATTTAGGCTGTATAAAGCATCATGAAGCTTCTTTTCTCCTTCTCATTAGAACAAAAAGCAAAAAACAAAAAAACTTCACTGTCCTTAGAAAGAATTCTAGCAGAAGCATTTTCTTTCTAGATTGTTGAGGCTATTTTCAGAACACCAGAAGATGAGACTAAACCTTTTTGTAAGAGGAAACTGATGCCAAAGCTTAACAGCATGCTGGTGTAGGTAGCAATAAGAACTCAAGAAAATTCTCCCTCTCACTAGGCACTTTTTCCCCGTAGCAGTGCTACTGTGTATCAGCATTTCAGATGAGCCGTGAAATGTTTGTAGGCCTTCTTTGTGATGCGAAGTGATAGAGGGCAGGATCCTTGATCCAATTCACAGCTCAGCACTTCTCTTTGTACAAAGAACGTTCTGCCTAGAGTCAGAGCTCCTTATATAGCCAGCACCGCTGCAAAAGACCTCACATCATCAAACCACAGTATAAAAGGCACTAAGATTAATACATAATTTATAAATGTTTGTAATAATTAAGAAAGGAGATCAAAAGGAAAGTTATCTTATGCATCAAGGTCATGGCAGTTTGAAGTAACCAGTAAGTGTGTGAGTTTACACAGAAAAGTTTTCAAAGTAACACTATAGTCCTAGAATCCTAGGAAGGCTTGGGTTGGGTTGGAAGAGACCTTAAAGATCACCTAGTTTTAACCCTAACATGGGTTAAAACTAGATCACCCTAAGATCACCCTAAAACTAGGCGATCTTCAACCCTAACCCCTGACACGGGCAGGGCTGCTACCCACTAGATCACCAGTCAGACCATCATGGTAATTCCTAGACTCTTCTTCTGACACAAGTATTTGGTTTAGTGTGGTAGATAAAAGCAGCAAAACCTCAGTAACAGATGAAATGAGTGCCAGATCATATGTTCACTTTGCATTTTGTTGCAGGTGATTAAGAAGTCCTTTTTCCCTACACATGTACACACATATGACTTGCTAATACTTCTCTGCAGCTTACCTACTCTCTTCTATTCAGAGAAATACAACAAAATATGGGTACTCCCCGACTGCTCTGGTCTGTGCCCTTTGACAGACCTGTAATTTAAACAACTTCCATATTGGCCTGAAATACAACACCCTCAGTAGCTGAGGAGAAATCACATCAATAATTTCCCTGAAAACCAGTCATCTCCCCAAGAAGAACTACGGGAAAGAAGTAAAGGTAAATGAGGCCAAGGACCAGACAACAGCTGCAACAGAAATGCAGGAGAAATGCACACATTGGAGGCTCGTGGTAATTATGCAGTAACCAACAACTGGTGGCTTTAGAAGACAACCAGTAAGCCAATGTGAGTAAGAAGAGAAAGGCAGGTTTAGCTTTCAGTAGGTTTGAAAGAGAAAACTCAGTATCTGTTCAGATAAGGACCAAGTTAGCAAAAAGTAGATGGAAAGGCAGTTGTTCTGGGACTCCTCCAGTGAACATCTGCCTTCAGCCTTGCAGTTCTGCTCCCAAACTATCTTCCTTTTTCTTGATTCTCCACAACTTCACCTTTTTAGTCTATCTCAACCATGCACTCAGCCTCAGTTGCAGCACTTAGTGATCAGTCATCACTGATGTTTAAGCAATGCAGTTCTACGTACTAGCTGTGCTGGAATATGAGAAGGGATCACTCTGAAGTAAGCTTCTTCAGCTTTTCTTTTTGGCTGGGAATTTGTAATAGTAGCTCACAGACTGTAAACTCTGCCTTAAAGTTATGAATGCTTTCTGAGTAAAGACTGCTGCAACATAACATTTTGTTGCTGTTTATCTCAAGGCTCTTTTTGCAAGTCACTGACTTACTGATGACATCTTACAGCAGTGAAGATTTTGGCTCAGGAATTGCACTGCAGAATGTATTTCCCATTTAGACAGTGTGCAGTAAATTCACTTTATGAAGAACAACGCTAAGATATTTGGAAGGCTGACACAAACTATGTAACATTCAAATCACACAAGAGCATCTAAGTAATACTGAAGGATGCATCTGTTATATATAAGAGGAAGAAGTTTCTGGATGGCATAAAAGCTAATAGGGCTGAAAACTGCAATCTGAGGACTATTTTTTTTCTGGGGTACACAACTGTAAACGTAACTTTAAAAAAAGAAGAAATTATGTACGTTATTTCACTAAATTACTGGAATCAAACCAAATAATTTTCCAAAATGCTGCCAAGTATTGGGTATTTATAATTTTCTCAGTAACTTTAGGAGAACTTAAAGCAGAAGCAAACTGCTTAGTTTACAATAAACACACTCAAAGCAGTAACTGGACAGCATTTGACGGAATTATAGTTGACAGAGGCCCAAGTAAATTTATAAGTAACAAGGATTTCCAGCTGTAAGTTTTTGTGATGCAAATCCTGCAAGACAGACTGCTAAAAAAACTCTCAGAGGCTCAAAAATTAGACATCTCCAAAAGACCATGTGAAAATAAATAGCATGCCAGAACACAGCCTGCATTTCATCAATACAGGATACAGAATTAAAAAAAAAACAAAAAAACAAAACCAAAAACACTCCACAGCATTAAGAACAATAATTTAAATACAGTTGTACAACAATGACCATTAGCACAGCAAAGCATTTTGTCCAGCCATAAGTACTCAGACTAGCTTTTCTGAAATTAGTACCCCAGTCCTGTGTGCAAACTCAGTAGCTCCACAGGCAAACTGAAAAGCAGAAAACCACATGCTAAAGCTTGCAAATAAGAAATGCAATTTCCAAGGGTGATTCAATGAACCTAAGTTAGGCCTTCTTATACAAAATACCCTTAAAGCAGCCCTCTCCTTTCCTACAATGTCTCTGAAGTTATGCTGCTGATGGAAAATTCACTCACAAGCAAAAGTTCCTTCCCAAAACAATCCAACTGGAAGTCAAAATATTCCAACTGTCAGTAAGAATAAACTCAACACACATAACTGCACTTTAACGGAAAACATAGAAGCAGTTTAAAAGCAGCTTTCTTACGCTAACATTAACTCCAGTACACATCCATCACTCCCCTCCACCTTTCACACTTAACTCAAAAGAAATTATTATCCTTGAAGCTCATGCTGGGGACTCTACCTCGAGCAATGGCATAATTATTTTGTATACTATAACACTGCCAAAAATGTTTTGAGTATTACTACAATATTGTCATGGCAACACTTCTGGTGCTGTTTATCTTGGGTTTCTATTCTGCAAGTCATCAATATTTTTCATGACATCTACAAGCAACGTGATCAAATGGCGGCCATGAGTGAACAAAGAGGCTGCAGAAATACAGATAGCAGAGCTTCTTTGAAGACAAAACACTGTCATCTTCAATCATTCAAAGTATGCAGCAAACCACTTATGATCTATTATATGAAAGAATCAGTGAGAGAGCAGCTTCAGAGAGACAAGGAAATAAAATAGGAAGCAGAAACATGAACTATTCCAAAGAAGCTGGAGCACGTTTTAGAAGAAAAGGAATATGAGCTTGTGGCTCAGGCAACAGAATAATACTTTCATCCATTAAACATACATACATTTATTCTGCTTTCCAGTATTTTGCAGCAAGCTGGAACATATGTGCACAGAACTACTGCAAAGAGACCTCTATTACGATCAGAATTGCTTTAGAATTTCTAAATAACACCTGGTTCTGAAAAAAAAGAAAAACAACCAAACTTTCACTAACGTTTAAAAAGAAGCTTTAATGAAAAGCTAAACAGCTTTTAGAGTATGCATATACTATCATCCATACTCACACTATAAACAAAAGTTTTTACTTAAACCCCTATTTTTGAAACACATGCTTAGAAGATTGAAAATGAAAACCAAGATTTGTCTAGTTTTTTTGAATTTGGAACTAAGAAAATATAAAGTTATCCTACTCTTAGGAAGAGACCTTTGGGTCCACCTGACTCAACCCCAGCCCAGAGCAAAGCGCCCAGGTGGCATATGAAAATCTCCAAGGAGGAGACCACAAAGCCTCTGGGCAGTCTGTGCCAGTGCTATCGCTCACACAGGGAAATGTCCCCTCATGTTTAGATAGAATGGCTTCTTATTCTTACCCTTTCCATTAGAAAAGAATCTGTTCAGCACAAGTGAACTGCCTCTATATCTTGTACACTCTTTGTGTATCACTTCTCCAGAAACGTGACATTTCTATCCACACAGAATACACCACAGATAAGTGGCTTAACCAAAAATGAAAAACTAGGTTGGAGCAAAGCCAAATTCAGCTCTCCGTCAGAATTCCAGTTCTGTGCTCTCAACTGCAAAACGTGCCTCCACTTTATCTGATATGTCTGGCACAATTTTAGTGAGAACAACGGCAAAACAAGTTAAAAACACAAGAAATCAAGACAAAGGGTACATCAAAAAATCACGTAGTGAGTTTTAAATTCGTTAGTGCTGCGAACGGTTTATGTTAAAAGTACAACCTATTCCTACTGAAATCCACGAAACATGTACAGTTAAGCATCTGCACAGCAAATCCTTCATATTGTATTCTATCTGCCTGAACCATTGGGGGTAAGAATGAACTTTTGCTGCAAATGAATTAGAATCAGATTTTCCTATAGTAACGACTGAATTTTATCAGTGCTTTTAAAACCACCCGTCAAACTTCCGGTCCCAATATTCAGCCCCTTTCTCATCAGGCTGAGGGAGTCCAGACTTCTCCAAACACAAGCTCCAAGCAGATGGGCTCAGTAAACACAAGCTTTTAGGCTCTGCAGGCCTGAAATTTTGCTTCTGGAAACCAGCAGCTATATTCTCAGGCATGCACAGATGAATTAATGACAACATACTTCTTCACTGATTCAGAACAATACATGTTACAAGGGGGACGTATGAAAATAATATTATAAACATACCAAAAGCTCTACTGCATTCCAGATTGGCAGCTTTGGCTGGTCACAACTTCTTAATAAATACAAATACTGAGATTATAAGCTACAGCTGGAATAAAGAGCAACAGCTGGTTTGTAGACAGCAATTTTAGTAAGATCTTCAGATAGAGTTGGGTTGTTGACTATGCAGGAAGAAATTTCAAATCCCCTTTAAACTATTGCTGAGGTGTTAGTTCACTGGCTTTGGATGATCAGTATACTTTTAAGACTCACAACAGCTCAAACACACTGCTAAGAATGTAATTCACTGCAAATGGATCTTTAATATGAAAGTGGTTACTACCTATATTAAAAGACTTTAAGACTGAAGCTTAAAAATAATCTCAGATCTGAATAAATCCACTATAAAGAAAATAGGCATTTAAACACATCAGTTCATCCACAATACAATTCAGGCAGAAACATTTCCATTTGTAATTAATGGAAATATCAGATAAAGTTTGGATACTAAAACAAACTTTACTAACTAAACAAAAAAATGGTCTTTAGTACAGCATTCCTGTTAGGATAGAATCTAATGTCATTTTTGTACGAGCAATCCATGGAAAATACATCGCTTAAACATTTTTTTTCCTGTGCAAAATTAAAACCTTTGATTTTATTTCAGAGGAACAAGAGTTTCAGTATTATAAATAATGCCTCTCTCACTAACAAGCCACTGAGAGCCACTAAAATACTGTAAACACCTTAAGATTTAAATGTGTGCAATAGGCAACCAAAATTTCATTTAAACCAAGTACTTCATACTGTACAATTTAAATAGGAAAACTCCTTCCAACATGCAAAATCCTCATCTGGGATATAAATAGTTTATAGTACAGATTAACAATATTGTTGGTCTTACCATTTCAACTTACCATTCCATTGGAATTATTTATTCCATTCATATTAATTTTAGTTACAAATCTAACTGTAGGAGGTGCTTCTGGATATTTAGGTCCACACTCTACTTTCAGACTGTATATTCTGTTTTCATAGTTTGTCTAGAAAGCAAAAAGACAGACTAATGCATCTTACTGAAAGCTGAATATTCAGAAAATAACAGAAAGCAAAGGCAAGAGGAATAAAGACAAAGAAATACAAAATAATTAAATTTATTGTGATTATGTACTCCTTGATAGTATTGGATTAGTAACTGATATCCCACTGTTTTGGTTACGTTGGTTAGCTGATGAGTTTCTATAAATTATACTACTTATTGACAGTACCATACAAAAGATTTTAACAGAATAATTTTTTTTTAATTCACATTTACTGCATTTGCATTGCCAAAGCACTTTTAGCACAGCAGGGAGCTAAGGGAAGAAAATAATCTTTAGAGAAAACAAAAAGGGAACAGGGAAAGATAAAGGTGAGAATAACCAAACAAAAAAGGAGATGAAAAATAAAAATACATATTCTAGAAGTAAGTAGCACTCCAGAAAATTTCCAAGACTCCCATTGCTGAGAATTTTTAAGCAAGTAAATATTTCAGAGAGGAATGAAATCAAGAAATGGCCCTTTAAAGATTGGTTTACCAAAGCATTTATTAATTTCAGGCAGTGCAATTAGGTGACAGCACCTTTGCAGAAGACACCTCTCCAAAACGACTGTGGAAGAGTTCATTAACAGTTCATTCTTATTTGTTTCTAAGTATATCTTGAGAAAATCCAATCAAAAATAAACACAATTCTAACTTTTTTTTTCTTGTCAAGTAGGACATGCATGATAAAAAGCATCAGCATCTCCACTGGTCACTGATGCACAAGTGTCTGCACTCCAAAAAGAATATAAACCCAGCTCCTACACAACGCCTACTGCTAATATGAACCTGCAGCAAAAAGATGCTGCCAAACTTTCAAAAAGTACCATCTGCAGGCTGTTCTGCATCAGCCAGCTGTCACTCACTCCAAGTAGAAGAATCGACTTCAATGTCAAATTGTCAAAAGTTCACTTGGTGTCCAAGTAAATGGCAGCCACGTGAAGGATCCTAACCACGTCCTGTAATTTCAAGAAGCTACAGATAAACCAACAACTGGGTCAGAAAGAAACAAAAGGAAGCAGGATACCTTTCTACAAAAAAAAAAAAAATAAATTAAAAAAAAGATTTTCTACTGTTATTACCCACTACAAGCAGGAAGCCCAAAAAACTAATCTTGTCCTGCTACAGATAATATATGTGCTACCACGTTTCAGAGAAGATTGCTGTCAGTTGTGGAAACAGGCCAAAATGTACACCCATTACTCACAACTCTGACAATTCCTGAGAATGGCACTCATTCACATTCCCTCATTCCAATCCAGGCAGCTTTTCAATTTTGCTGTGCTTTTCCAATTGATGCTTAACTGTAAGTTAAAGGTCCATGACCAGCTCCCCCAAGAGTCTCAAAAGCATTTTTCCATGGCCAGAAAAATGTTTCCTTTCATTCAAAACAAATTTCTCCTCCCCTTTCCTTGTTGGTTCACCTTGCAAATCAAGTAAGAAAACATTGATAAGCAATTCCTTGCACAGCTCCAGAGACTGGTATATGAAGAACTTCATGCTGTGGGAAGTAGTAGCGACTTTCCCTGTGCTCAGCCAAGCTGCACACTCTCTACCTAACTCAACCAATTCCAAAAACACCCATCTTCTACAAACACCAAAACTGGATGTGCAGCTCTTTTCATTGAGGTACCATCCTGGTTTGAGAGCTGGTGGCTTTTACTATCCGCAGTCTCCACATACTGAAATTCTTTCTACTCTAAGCAAGACTGCAAGTCTCTAACATGGTCCAGAATATTACTTGCTTGCACTCTTTTACATAGAAAGTCAGAAAGAAAAAAAAAAATAAACAATATAATTTGACTAGAATGTAAACTGCATCTCAGAGGTTTGTTCTGTTTTTAGTAAAATCCTTTAGCCTCCTACATAATAATCACTTCCTTCAAAGGTGCATTAAGAATCTGCTTTAGGTGAAACCAGAAATCAGCCAGACAGTTCTGGAAACTATAACAAATTTTCTTCTGAACAGATTTGAATACTGTGACTCCACAGAACCTAGTATCCAGGCATACCCGTGTTACATTTGTATTTTAAATTGGTCCTGTCTCAAACATATCCAAGTCTCAGGAGCTCCATACAATTATGCAGATATTCTAAACAGACTGCTGCATGCTACAGCTAATTGACTTCCAAAAGGAGCTTGAATTACACTGAATGTAACTCTGGAACTCATTATCTTCACTGAGGTCAAATTCTGATCTCAGTTCTTGTCTTGGATAAGTCAATAAGCCCTCCAGCACCAAAGGAGGCACAAGACAGTATGCTCGTGTTAGCAGTGAAAGATGTGCTAACTTAGAGCTACTGGAAGTAAACTCATTTAAAGTCCTAAACGGTGATCCTTTGTATCATATTAACTCATTAGCAAGCTTGCACAAAAGTTACATGTTAGGTGAAGATGTGTCCACTCATACCAGGTAAGGCTGATACATCAGGGATGATTACATCTCTTGCAGGCTTTCAGAACAGATGATATTTCATAGAAATTAAAAGGTCAGAAGGATTTGATTTTTTTTCCTATTATTATTTATAAACTTTATCCTATTAGAAGTAACTAACAACTGCTTGTTCTTTAGGACCGATTCAAGAAGACTGCATAAATTGCAATACTAAAAGACTATCTGATAAATCTTTGCTACAGAACTAAAACTGCTAGGCACATACTTAAACCTTGGAAAGAAATTTACCCTGTTTACTGCATTGTCACTGTACATTTATGGGCAGTAATGATGGAAATACTGACTAAGTATATTTCTAACTCAGTAGAAAGTGTAAAAACACAACTGGCTTAAACAGTTGCAGAAACATGTACTAGACTGGAGGCTGGACTGAAAACACTAACATGCCAGAAAATGATGACTTCTAATGTGAATATACAGTATTTCAACTACAACTACAACCTTCAATGAATTTTACACCACCTTTCAACTAATTCCCTTACAATGTAGGGAGTAACCTTTTCCAGTTGGCATTTTGTAGTGCTTGCAACATTTTATTGTCACGCTTACCCTCGGTGGCCCAATAATCATGCCTGTCCACCTGGTGAGTGTCATATCTTCATCATCTTCAAGGCCCCAGCTTACTGTACCATCACCTACTCCCTTCTGCCCTTCTTCAAGTTCTTCCAACAAGCGAAAATTACGAGGTACTTTAACTACAGAAAAAATGGAAGAATGTAGTTAATACTGGTCACATCAACAAAAAGATAAACGACTTCATTGCTTCTATATGGCATGCACTGGCAATGACTGAATGTATTTTCAAAGCATAAGGAACATTTCCTGTCTGAATTTAGTTAGCACTCAAGTTATTCTGAAGCAAGTAAACACTTCTCCAGAAGCCACGTTAGCAAGATAAACTATGTAAGAGAAAATAAGAGATTTCTGCTCTGTTTGCCTTGGCTTAATTCAGATTCTCCTATTTCTCTAGCACAGTACTGTTTAAAGCCAAAGCATTTCAAAATCAATTAATTGTCGGTCAGGTTCTACTCAAGTGCAATTCTAATTAAATCAAAATTGCAAATTCTTCGCAAAAATAATTAAAGAGTGCAACACTTAACACAATGACATTAAAATATGTAAACTGTAAAAGAAAGACTGAAACATTTTCAAATTATTTGATTTGATTAAAAAAAAATAATAATCAATGAAACAGATACTTAAACAGATACTAAAAAAACTAGAAATCAAGTCCCATTTAACCCAGTGATTATTATTCCCAACTAACAGAGGAAAAAGAATAAGCAGCATAAAAACACTGATTAAGTTGCTGAAGAGAGTTAATGATGTATTCACAACAGAAAATAAAAATGTACTGTCTCTACAGAAAGCCAAGTAATATTCACTTAGCTGAACTATAATTACTGGATTTATGATGATATGTGGGGACAGACAGATATTGATAGATATTAAACAAGTGGAATTGCTTTATATCTCAAAGTAATATTATATTTCAGTATGACTGTAGGGAACAAGGAATGTTAATGCTTGCACATGCCCTCACAGTATACTTTTATTTTCAAATGCACAGTGATGAGATTGCAATTATTACAACTTCAGTTTTCTTTCAATAAGTACTATTAACTATATTTTTACCTACAGCTGATAGATTTCCTAAAAGCTACTTTAGCTATAGTGTTTCCAATGTTTTTTGTTTATTTGTTTGTTTTCCCATCTGTTTTGTATCTGTTTTTCACTAGGGAACCTGTTTTGCAACCAAGAGGGACCTCAATAAACTCAAAAGGCGGCCCATGTGAACCTGATGAGGTTCAACACAGCAAAGTGCAAGGTTTTGCACTTGGGTTGGAGGAATCCCAGGCATCCATACAGACCAAAAGGAGAGATCTTTGAGAGCAGCCCTGCAGAGAAGGACCTGAGGGTCCTGACGGATGAAAAACTGAACATGAGCCAGCAGTGTGCTCTTGCGGCTCAGAAGGCCAATGGTATGCTGGGCTCCATCAGAAGAGGGATGGCCAGCAGGGACAAGGAGGTGATTGTCCCTCTCTACTCTGCCCTCATGAGGCCCCATCTGGAGTACTGTGTCCAGGTCTGAGGCCCCCAACACAGGAAAGACGAGGAGCTGTTGAAGAGGGTCCAGAGGAGGGTCACAAAGATGATCAGAGGGCTGGAGCACCTCCTCTACAAAGACAGGCTGAGGGAGCTGGGCTTTTCAACTTGGAGAAGAGAAGGCCACGAGGTGACTTCATTGCAACCTTCCAGTATTTAAAAGGGGATTATAAACAGGAGGAGAATCAACTTTTTACAAGGGTAGACAGTCATAAGACAAGGGGAAATGGTTTTAAGTTGAAGAAAGGAAGGTTTAGATTGCATGTCAGGGGGAAGTTCTTTACTATGAGTGGTGAGGTGCCGGAACAGGCTGCCCAGAGAGGCTCTGGATGCCCCGTCCCTGGAGGTATTCAAGGCCAGGTTGGGCCCAGATGGATGGGGCCCAGAGCAGCCTGGTACCACACCTGGAAGTTGGTGGGCCTGCCTGTGACAGGGGGGTTGGGACTTGGAAGGGATCCCAAGGATCAAGAACTCAAGGCATTCTATGATTTCACTGGAAAAAATAAGGTCCATTATAGAACTAACATAAAAACTGAGTGTACACAAAGTTCTTAACAAGAAGTATATACTATATAGCTTGAAAAAGATGAAGGTGAAAGAAAACTGGTTTTCATATGTTAGTCACTGAGATTCCAGGTTTGACACTACCCTACTCTGCATTGCCAATGGTCTGTCCAAAGAATTAAGGCCAAAATGTATAATATGTTATTTAATTAATACTGACATGGAACAGCATAGACAAGCATATCGTTCAGCAACTATCTAAATAGCTTCCCTTGCATAAATATGGTTTCCTTTAAATTGCGTTCAGAAAATGTTCTAAATATTTTTCATCAAAACAGGCCAGCAAGCATCTCCTAAATGTTACACAAATACCCAATTTCTCCAAATTCTCAGGAAAAGGCAAAAGGTATAGAAGGACAGCGTAAGGAAATTAAGTCACTCACGTACAGCCTCACCTTCCTTCTGTCTTTGATATTACTGCTTCTGTAAGCCACATAATTAGCTATTTTAGGTTGTTAACTGAGCATAAAATTATACATTTTGGTTAGTTTCCTGAAGGCTTGACAAAATGATCCAGCTCACAAGGATCTCAGTTAAGCAGCAGCAAACATTCAGATGTAGAACTACACTTCAATGGAGCTCAGCTACTCTGGAAACTTATTTTCCCAGGTAAGACTGCACATACAATTACCTGAAAGTACTAGCACTATACGAATCAAGGAACAGATAATTTCTCCGTTCTTCAGTAGAGATCCTTTCAAAAAGCTTCTCTGAAATTCCTATGTTCATTCTTCTGGTCCCATCTTGACCTGACAAACTTACAGTAGATCGATGTTTTGCAGCATGTGACTTCCACGGCCAGGCTGGAAGAGTCTCTGAGCAACCTGATCTATATGCAGGTGTTGCTGTTCATTGTCATGAAAAGTTTTTGATGGGCACATGGAGCCTCACGAAGCAAAGCCTAGTGCCTCACACGTTCTTTTCCCAAATAAAATTGCGTACTTGATTTATCTTGCACTTCTCCAATCTTTATCATAGAATCACAGAATAGCCTGAGTTGAAAAGGACCACAATGATCACCTAGTTTCAACCCCCCTGCTATGTGCAGGGTCACCAACCACCAGACCAGGCTGCCCAGAGCCACATCCAGCCTGGCCTTGAATGCCTGCAGGGATGGGGCATCCACAGCCTCCTTGGGCAGCCTGTTCCAGTGTGTCACCACCCTCTGGGTGAAAAACTTCCTCCTAACAGCTAACCTAAATCTCCCCTGTCTCATTTTAAAACCATTCCCCCTTGTCCTATCACCATCCACCCTCATAAGCAGCCATTCCCCTTTATCATTATGCTTCTTACAATCATTATTATGCTTCTCCAGTGCCTTAAATCCATTTCTCAGAAGCCCCGCCCTGATCACAAAACTCCTGAGTTGCAGATTATCTCTGGAAGAAGAGCATATAATCAACCAAATGGGCCTTAATATTTTTTCTGCTCACCTGCTGTTGCCTTCCCATGCAGCTGAGCCCAGCTGCTCACTGCCAGTAGAGGTCCCCCCTCCCACTCTTGCACTGATTGGACTCCTCAATTAGCTGCACTGGCACACTCATTTAGCAAAAAGCTATTCTTCCTGTAATAAAACCAAATCCACCCAGTTAATCAACTGAATTGACTCAGGAAGGAAAATAACAGGTGCCTTCCTTTGCAAAGCCATGGGTGCAGGGATAAGCAGACTGGCAAACTGAGCTTCACGTACAAGACCACAGGAAATGACAGGTTTCTAGAAAATAAAGCCTTGGGACTGTTGTGTTTATTGCATCTTTTTTCACTCAGTCATCTGTGCTCACTGGTTCTCCCTTCTACCCACAGGGAGTGACAGGCTCCCCACACCAACCTCCTAGCACCATCAGTGCCACAAGCAGAGAGCAAACACTGCTCTGCAGTTAAATAAGCGTCAAAATGTCTACTGGGAAAATGTACAAAAAAACCATTACCACCTACTGAGATTCCAACTCATTTAAAAACCTCCTAGAAAAAGATGTTACAAGTTAATTGAAACTAGAGCAAAAATTTGCTTCCTTTCAGAATGTTATTCAGTTCTACAACATCTGGGTTGGAGATACAAGAAATGATTTTTTACATGAAATATTGGGTTTGTTTTTAGTAAGAACACTTCTATATTTAAGGTACCCGATTCACATACACAGACAAATTTTATTCCTCTATTTCATTTTGTTCATAGGAAGTGCAGAAAATCATTTTTTATGCAATCCTGTATTTAAGAATCGGAAAACAACCCCTTGCCCATATTTCCAAAGAAATGCTCTGATTCATCAATTGATATTGGAGTGGCAGAGCTGGGCAGCAACCCAATCATGAATGTTTGATGGCTAGGGGCAGCACAGCTATTTGTATGTGAAAATACAGCTGGATTCATCACGATTACAAATAAAACAAAAGCAACCTCCCCCGCCTGCTTTTCAGTTCATCTTCAAAGCTTAACTCGCTGCAGATTTTACTGACAAGTACATCCTGACCCTCCAACACCGTACGCATGAACTGTCAAGCTGCATTTACCAAGTTTTCACAGAGCTGAAGGAAACACTTCACTTAAAAACAAACAAAACACACACACACACAATAACACTCATGGTCATACGTACCAATAGGTTAATCATGAAACTAGACTACAGTAGCTGATGCCTATTGGAAATTTGTGGAACTAACAATGAAGTTAAATACCTTTGAACAATGAAAAAAGACCAAGTAGCAGAACTAGTGAAGACAAAGACTGCCACAAAGTAATGCCTCCTATTTTATGATTTTGGCAATACAAAAGTAGAGGTTGAACCTTCCTGCCAATATCCCATTACATATTGTTGCTGTGTGACAGATGGCAGCAGAGGAGTAGTCTGACAGAGTGGAGTCTGACGGAAATGCGTACAGAGCACAAGTATGGAACTGAATTCCTCCATGAGGAAAAAATGGCACCCACTGACACTCGTCAACACTTGCTGAATGTTTCTGGAGACCAAACAGTGGATGTTGGCACAGTGATGTGGTGGGTGGTGCATTTTAGCAGTGGTGACAACGATGTGAAAGACAAGCCATGTTCCAGGCAGTCATGAAGATTTTTATGAGCGTGGCATGCAGGCTCCTGTTTATCAAGAGTGAAAATGCACAGCTAATGCTGGTGACCATGATGAAAAATAGTGTTTTGTAGCTGAGAATTTGCTCTGTCAAACAGTGTTATTGTGCACTTTGCATGTGTTGTAGTTTCCATGGAAATAAATAGGGGAAATTACTTTTGGAGTGACCTGTATAAATATTAAGGAAAGTCTACTTCCATACATGAGTTACTTTTGTAATTGGGGGAACAGAACAAATTAAAAAAAAAAAACCACCTTGCATTTATGCTCTAACCAAAAGCTACACAATCTGGAAAAAAAAAAGTCAGAAAAAAGGAATCCTCAGCACCCTTTAGCAGGACCAGTAACATTTACTGCTGCAATAAAAGAGGAAAGGCTGGAAAAACATGTTGCTGCTGCTGTATCAAGACACAATTTCACAGCTGCTAATGCCAGATCACCTACTGGTATAGATTAATAAGCATTAAAAAAGACACAAAACTGCACTTCAGTCAAGTTTGACAGCACAGACTGGTTACATTAAATCATATTTTTTAATAACTCATGCTGACAGACTCCTTTCGTGGTCATATAAATCAGTTTAAATGTAAGTGGGCTTTGTTGATACAACCGTGTCCATAGAAACATATTTTTAATTGCTTTAAAAATGCATTTAAACTGCTTTAATTGAACATTTTGTTTTAAAACCGTGAAATATGAAATCCTTCAGCGCTTCCTGTGAAATTTCAATTATATTGCTTAATTTCTTGGATACTTACAAGAATAAGTATGTTCTGGATGTCACTGAGTAGCTGTCTGTTATTTGTCTCTATCTGCAGCTGAAGGTAAATTATGCATCTCTACTGTTTCACACCAAAGTGAAGTGATTTTAAAAAGTGAAGACAACACACTCTAGATTAAGGAACTAACTTAACAAAACAGAATGCACAAAACTGAAAAATAAATCCCAGAATATGCAATTGCACCTGGGAGCCCAAACCCCCTGCACGTCTCTTGGGACCAGCCGCACAACAGACAGGAAGGTGACAATGTGCACTCCCCTCTTCTCCTTGGCCCCTACAGAGTGGAACCATGAGCTTAATTTTTCATAGCCTGGCACAGAGCCTTATGTGTGAGACTGTCTATTATACTGAAAATCAGTAATTATACCTTAGCACAGCCAGGATTCTGTTTGGGATGTTATTCTATTCGATTGATGCAGCCACATCAGGAAAACTGCAGCATCAACAGTTTTGAATGTATGGGATATCTGCAGCCCACTGACTTCCAGCTAACAAAAACTACAGAACATGTAGAACTTAGTAATTAAAAAAAAATAAAAAATCCCAAACAAAAAAAACCACTCAAATTCCATTTAACAGCTTCGGGCCGGCAAAAAAATAGCTATCTGACATCCCAGGAGACAGGACAAGTGTCAGCTTTGCAAATCTTAACCTGTATTATAATTTCTCCTGAGGCACAGAGAAAAAATAAAGAACTATGAAGAGAAACAGAGAAAACAACAGGCACCTTTCATGTACCTTTCAACCTGATTGATTCATAAGAAGTCTTACTCAGAAGGGAGCACAGATGAAAGCTGAAATATCGTACTGACAAAAAGTTAAGCTAAAAGGAATTGCAACAACCAAACCCCTAGGCAGGCCCTGAAATGGGTGATGTACAAATAAGAGAGAGGAAAGAAGCCTGTGTGTATGTAAAGTGCTAACCTTCTACTCTGGCTGCAAAACACAGCCTTGTGCAAATAAATTTTGTAGGACATACGCTTCTCTGAAAAAAAAAAACACCACACACACACATTAAAAAAACCAACATGACCTCTACTTTTGTTTGCCTGTTATCACATCACACTCTTGTGCTAAGTTAAATATTCAGTGAATAAAAAAAAAAAGGTTGACTTGCTACTGGCATCTAATATCAAGAAGTATTTCCAAGCGTAAGTTAATTACTTTGTAATTATTATCAGAAGTCAATCACAGTAATCTGGCTCCAAAACCCAAAAGTATAAGATGCATATTAATTAAGGTAGGCATTGCTACCACTCTCAGTGGAACACAGCAATTCCATAATGAACTTTTTTCTTTTTTTAATTAGGAATACAACTACACACGTAACAGAAGCTCTGATTCCAACAGCCAGGAGATGAACATGATTATTGCTCAAAGCAAACATCCAAGCTTGATGAAAAGCAGTGTTTTGCTTTCCAGTAGCTATGAAAGCCTCCAATTGCTGCTCTGGAACTCTGTCTGGGAACCAACACAACCAACTCAAAATCCCATATACCAACACTGTACATAAAGAGGCATTTACCATATGCTATTTTTCTCTATTTTCCTTTAGCTTGTACATCTCCAACAACATTCATGCAACAGAACATTCTGCATTAACAGTTCTGAGTTTAAATGGTGAAATGAAAGCATTCAGCAATGGACGATATAAACTGATCAGGATGGTGCATAAGCTACTAAGTCATTCTAGCACGTATGGATGAAACATCCATATAATGCAAGTATATTTTCCACAACGAGGATCCAGCCATCACTGATTTTATCAAATAAAAGCAAACAGCTGCCTTTGTGTCAATAACAATGGCATGACAAAAGGAATTATTGAAGTCACATAGCATAAACAACAGCAACAACAAAAATCAACGGAAAACAGAGAGCTATTAAGCACTCCGTGCTTCCAAAATGAGTCACAGGCAACCCCTCAAAACAGCAGCAATCCTGACTCCTTCTTCTCCACCTTGCTGAAGTCTCAAGGATGCACTGTAACAGACCAATTTATCAGCATCTCATCACCATTGTCTGCAAGGGGCTAAGCTACAAATGACAGGCACTCCAATCTGCCAGCTCATCAAGACTAACACAGCTAAGATTACCTGTGGAAAGCATTTAGAAACACAAAGAAACAAACAAGAAAGTTTGACTTTAGAAATCAAAATGAAGAGAAATGTAGCAGGTAAACTTGTACTGCTTTTGTACTACAAAGATGTACACTGACATGTACAGAGCAAATGGCCATCTATTTGATGTTGTTTAGGAATGCTTTTTCTAAGTTAGAGCCAGTCACATTACAATGTTAAACAATAGAAAAGGGCCATCTTACAAGCATCAGCTACAGAAATTGCCCATACCCAGCACAACTGATACATGAACAATCCATTTTCTTAACAGGACAAATTAAAGACATACAAAAATACAATGATGCATTCCACTCCATAAGAACTCTGTAGCTGGTTAACTTCTTTTGCCTTTTATAATAATTAAAATCCGTAAAAACTTGAAAACATTTAGGCTGGGAAATTTCAAGGAGGAGGTACAAAAGGAACTCACTGAAATTGCTCAGAGAAGTAAGCTCTAGTACTCATTTCATCAATTGTTTTGCTTTGTTTTTCCTCCTATGAAAACACTTCACTTAGCAAACATTTCCCAGAAGAAGCCAATAAACAAAGCAGAGAGAAAGCTATAAACCATCTCAAAACCTATGCTTTGGATAAAGCTATCTAAAGCAATATTTACCTTAAGAATTACATTGGTAGCGCTTTTTATTTATTTATTTCAATAAGAAGAGAAAGCTTGGAGGTGACCTGAGAGCAGCCTTTCAGTATTTAAAGAGGTACGACAGGAAAGAAGGAGACAGACTCTTTAGCAGGGTCTGTAGTGGCAGAACATGGGGAAATGGCTTCAAAGCTCAAAGAGGGAAGATTTGGGTTAGACACAAGGAAAAACCTTTTACAGTGAGGGTAGTGAGGCACCAGCACAGGTTGCCCAGAGTTGTGGTGGATGCCCTATCCCTGGAGGCTTTCAAAGCAAGGCTGAACCAGGCCCTGGGCAACCTGAGGTAGCTGCGGATGTCTCTCTTCACTGCAGGGGAGTTGGACTAGATGGCCTTCAAAGGTCCCTTCCAACTCTAAGAATCCTATGATTCTATTCTATGAAATTTTACATTGTTGGTGTCTTAACAGACACAAACTAAAGTTGCACAAGAATTTCTTTTTTTCCACAAAGCTATAGTGATTCTCTGGGAAGTTAACAGTAAGAAGGCAGGTAATGAGAAATCATGTTTGTACAACAGAAGCCTCAGCCATTTATTGCAACAAAGCACTCATATCTGGGCCGTGGGCAAAAGGGTCTAGAAGGGCACAGGCATATTTATGTCTTTCATGTGATGCACAGACCCTGGTGTTTAGAAATAAAGAGTCATTTCACTGATGATAGATGTATAAAAGCAGAATTTTCCCCTTTCAGTTCCATAACATTATTAATTATCTGCTAACAGTAATGATAAAAAATGATAAATTCTAAACAGAACCAAGTAGGTATGTTCACCTATTTGTGTTTTTTTGTTTTGGTAGTGATTCTAGTTGGACTGTGTTAAAATTGGCATTGAATACCATTGAACTCCAGCTCATGCTTTGGCATCAGTTGCAAGACGCAGCAAAACAGGTCTTCAAAGTAAAACAGAACTTACTTTATACTTGCTTGTTATGGGGCAGGCAGACTACTAAGAGAGAGAAGGTAACTCAGAAGTACAGCCATTCACTCCCACTTCCAAGGCTGAGCCCACCTCGCATCTGTCAGAATCCAACCTCTTATTTACCTTTTACATGCATTATCCCAGCTGCACTCAAAAATCCAGAATATAGTATACACCAAGAACAGTGATGGACAGCCTCACAAGAAAGGAGAGGTGGTAACATGAGTTCACTTTACCAGGACCCAGTTCATATTCCATTAAAAAAGCAGTAGGAAGTGTATTTAGACATCAGAAAAATCATAACAAAGCTTTCAATATACGAACATTAATGAAGTTTACTTAACATGGGAGTTGAGAGGGAAGGAAGTAAGTTTTACATTAGTTTTTGGGACTTCATAAACATATCTGATTAACCAGAAATCTTGATGCTGGAATAAGAAATCTCAGCACATTGAACTACAGAAGCAGCATCATTTATTCAGTATGTTTCAGTTGCTACTGGTTTCACAGTAAGAATGATGAGGCCTTGGACCTGACTTCTCCGGCATAGTGAGCATTGCAAATGTGTAAATATGTAACAAAAAGTCTGTACAATTTTAGGTTTTATTGATTATGGTTTGAAGTGTGAGAAATCACTAGCAGAACACACATCTCCATTACCAACGCATCTTCTCCTCCGGTGTCCTCTCCTCTTTTCTTAGCCTGCCTCTCAGGTAACCAGAAGTGAGCTATCTACTCCTGATAATTTTGAATTCTACTGATTCTGTTCAGTAACTCACCTGATAACTTACTCAAAGCAGCTTCAAGGTCAGGACTCTTACTGTGACGGTCACCATCCACCAGGAAAATATTACCTGTTTAGTTTTTATTGACTTCTACAGTTCTCTACTCCTCCCAGCCACCCCCTCCTCCTTACTCACCTTTCTCAGAAGAGCTGCAGGCAAGAGAGAGGCAAGGCAGCCATCAGCTGCCTGATTCATCACAGACGCTTCACCTCTGACCAGCATCTGGTGAGAAGTCATTTCTCAGTAATCCCAGTAAGTTTTCCCATTCTGCACTATTTCACTTTATCAGGGTTCACTCCTCAATGAAACCTCTATTCCCCATTTCCTTGGGGTCTAACTTCAGAATGAACTTCAGTGTCCTGATCGTTTTACAAAGCAACCATACCCTGAATTTCTTAAAGTTGTGCAAGGCTAAGAGTGATCACACATACATCAGCAAGCAGGAACACACAAATAGGTAAGGCTAGATACACTCACACTCAGAATATAGTCCAGATTTGAGAGAAATTCTAACACAACTCAACTTTGTTAGCACGGTTGTAGCAACCGTTAAGAGCTTGTTTCAGCCTATCTTTGCATTTTTATACAGCTATGACCACCATGAATACAGTTGCTGGCATGCAATTGCTAATACTGTCCACAAAAATGCACTGATGAAGAGGATTGTTCCACTTCACATACATTTACTTTCAGACTACAGAACTGGGCACAAACAAGCTCTTTGGTGCATAAATAAATAACCCCAAACCTCGAGAAGATCTCACACCACAGGTTTTAACTGATTAAAATATCTCAAAAAAAAAGTTATTACAACAATAGAAAATTAGAATACACTTGACTAGATTGCAGTCCTACATAGAAACTGATGTAAACTGCTTAACAGTCATCTATTTTACAAATTTGCATCAACATCAGTGGTATAAATCTATCAATTTAGAAGATACCTAAATGCAACTTTCTGTGCTAAAAAACACCACTGTGAACTCAGAGCTTTGTTGCATCCAACACTGCATGTCCACTTGTGCCTAACTGTAACAAAAGCATACCAGAATAAAACAGTTATGTTACTGCAGGAGCTCACCTACTGCCACAGTCAGGTGTGTTTTGGACAAAGGTGGAAAACCATAGGTCACTTAGGATTTAAAAATTAACTCTGGAGAGGCAACTACTGAGTGAAATGCAATGATTCAATTATCATAGAATGGCCTGAGTTGAAAAGGACCATAATGATCATCTAGTTTCAATCCCCCTGCTATGTGCAGGGTCCCACAGGTTTTAGCATGTGACGTGGTAAGATTATGAAAAATGAGACACTGTGATGCTGATCAAATTAAAGATTTTATTGCTATTCCAATTTTGTACCAAACAACCCATGACAGGAGGCTAGAAAAGAGTGTTTAAAACAATACTCATCACTTTAAAACCCACCAGCAATATTAATTCCTGATTATTTAGTCTGTGGGATGAAGATTTTATCAAAGAAATGTTCCCCATTTCTCTCTTCAGAAGTTCAAATAATAAATAAGTTAATTAAAAAACACCCCTGCTTAGTACAAGTAAGCTCACTATTCAAAATGTTAAGCTATATAAAGGTACAAAAGACTAAATTAGAGTTACAACAGCAAAGAGGCTCAATTTTTCAAACTTTCATCGTAAAGCTAAGCTTACGTCAGCAGAGGGGAAAAAGGATTTCAAATACATACTTTTACAGCTATCTTTTCAAGGAAAGATGGCATAAAAATCGTTGCAGACTAGAAGAACCCAGCAGAGGCCAAAATCTCTTACCATGAAATGACTTTCACAGGGTCTGCTTTAATAGCAGGAATACAATGTGTGACCCAGATAACAAGAGCAGCAGCAAGGATTTAGTTTAGCAAAGCTGTAAAGCTGGCTAAAACAGGTTATAAGTCATTGATTAGCAAACACTTTTCCTAAGACCTGCATAAAGGTCCTTTGCAACATGACTCAGCACTCAGAGCACACAACATAAAGATCTTTTATCTATGGAAAACAGTCTGATCGGGGATTATTTTGTCAGTTGTACACCTCAGGACAGAATCAGGAAACGTTCCATTCACCACGTATTTAGTAGTGAGAACTGTCACCAAATTCTTATTTTAACTTTGTGATAATCGTGTTTCAGTCTGCTATTTTCTACACTCCAGGTTTCAAAGGTTCAAATTACTTTATATTTTCATGACAATATGTTCAATTTCAGGGAGAAAATACATACACTTTTTACCTTGAAAAAAAGTTGTAAGTAAGATGAGTAACACTGGACACTTCACTAAGACTATAGTGATGGCCTGAATAAAGCACACTGTTTTTACATGAACTGCAGAAAATGCTTATTATTTACTCAAGCACATTTCAAATTCACTTAGCTATCCACTTATGAACAGATGCAATGAAAGGAGGTGACTTTTTTTAAGCAGTTACTGAGCCTAAGTGTTAGAAGCTATTTTCCTGACTTCCCCCCCCCCCCATTCAGTTGAAGCTACTGATTCTTCTGAAATAAAGGATTAATGTAGAGCTCTGAGGTCTCAGGTTTCCACTGAAGGTTCCATTTGTTTCCAAACGCTAACTACAAGTGATCTTCAGTCACGTACCTGAGGCACCAGACCTACTTGAAAAGGTTGTAAAGTGAAAGCTCATCTAATTCAGAACCAGCCTGACAGCTTGACAATCTCAAGCTTTTGTAGCGATGTACTGATTTTATTCAAAATATTGTTCGCATTACATCTCATTAGTGCCTTCCAAATGTCAAAGAAAAACATTCTTTTGGGCAAAGCAGCATATAGCAAAACCCTTCTGAGTGCAAATTAAAACGGCTATGAATGCCTCCTCTAGCAGCATCTTGTCTTTACACAACCCATGCTGAGGTTCCCACCAGCTAGCTGAGACAGCAAGGCAACAAAACCTAAGCGACATGAGAGCTGAAGCTGATTTGCTACTTGAGATCAAGTTTTGGTTAGGATGAAGTAAAGCTATTGTCTAGGAAAACACACGCAAGAGTAGCTGGAGAAACAGGAGGAAGAGTCTGTCAACAGTTGAACAGTTTCACAGCACGTACTTCTGTTGCTTTAGGAAAAATCTTCAGAAAGGCAAAACACACAAAGTAATGAATGTGTATATGTACCTCAACTCCACTGATTACTCATGAGGTTTGGCAATTCTGTTCCCACACATTAGAAGCTTTCTCATGTGAGAAGCCTGAAATTTATAATATAACCAATCTGTCTCCAAATACTGAAAGACAGCTATTCCATTCCTGAAATGGTGTGGCTTGTCTCTTCACCCAGGCTAATATTATCTAGGATTGTATGCAACAATTTAAGTAATAGGCTTCCATACTAAGCTTGGTAACACCCTTGAATTTCAAACAAATTCTTAAATAAGTGGCCTGCTTTAAGGAAGGTGCTTAGCCACCGAGCATATTCTTACATAGCCACTGTGGATGTATGTCGGAGCTTACATTTAAAGACCAAACTGCAAAATACCAGCAACAAAGAGAGGAATATGGTAAGGGCAAAGTTCTGAGAAGATACCGAATGTCCTGCCTATGTACGTCACAGTCAGAAAGTACTGATGGTCTATATATAGTTCAGAAGCCGTTTGTAAGCAAGATACTTTTCAATCCAGCTGAAGCACATGCAAATTAATTTGAGGCTTGCCACGTCGCTTTAAAGCAGGCAGAACAATTCCAGTTTCCTTGTGCATAGGACAGGATGGAAAAACGCCCCACACAGAGAGCGCTGCCACACAGAACACAGCATTCTATTCCTTTTGTTTTCTCTGATTACTTACAGCTTCAAGAGTTCTCTGCTTTATACAACTACATGGAAAATGCAAGAACATTTATGAGGACTGTAAAATTCTGAACTGCTATTAAGTGGCTTCTTGAATAAATCCAGGGTAAGTGATTAATAATGTCACAGAGGTATAATACAGAAAGGAAAGAGGAGTAATAAAGCCTTGAAGGTGAAACACATTAGGAGAACTATTTCTCCCATAAGGAAGAGGAAGGAAATGGGTATCCAAATAGTTCAAAGGAAAGTAGAAACCCAGCCAGGTCAAGTTTAATACACAAGTTTTCTAGATACAAAGCTTAAATTGTACCATTTCTCATATGAAAAAAAAAAAAAAAAAGAAGTCTTCAAAACATTACTTCAACATCCCACTAATGAATAAATTAATTTATTATTCCTTTAAAGGGCTCATAATATCTAGCAGTCTCCAAACAAGCTATGATAGTTCACTGATGTCTATCCTGCTAAGCACAGAACAGGCAGACATCAGCTTGATCTTGACCAGAGAATTGTAAAAAATATAAAGGAAAGCGCTGAGAAATTACCCCACATTACGGAATCATTTTAATGGAAGATTTTTAGGGAAAATAGCTTTACAAACGGAACAAAAACACCACACACAAACCACCCAATCACCAATAAATCTATCGCCAGTCCTTGCCTTACAGCCTGGAGAGTCAGACCATTTCCAGCCCTTCATTTTCAGCATCAGGTTCCTTACAGCTGCGCTCACATACATGTAGACTTGCTTTAACCAGATCCAAAAGTTTAGACAGAAGTAAACACCAAACTTAAGAAAACAAGGCACTGACATTGAGCACGGTGTCATTTCTAATCAGAATCAATCATATACATTCAGAAAGAAAAATTAGCCTCACACAGGTAACACCAGTCACACAAAGTAGCCAATTCACCTTTAAAGATGAGACTATTAAGTGAGTACAAATGAGAAGTGTGGATTTTATAGAAACAACATTTCTTCAGGATCTAGCAGTGCTTTTCTGAAGCCATTTAGCACACTTTGCAAAGAGGTTGTTTGTGCCTACATGTAAGAAAAAAATTGCGAACCTCACCTATAATTTCTGACCATAGATCAGCTGATTCTATGTATGTATATTTTTAACCTAAGACAGATTTCAGCAAACCAAAGGGAGTTTTCACTGACTTAGTCTTATTCTAATACAAGCTACTTTATATCCTCAGTCTAATAGCAAGGAGATGGAAGACTTCAGCAATCCAGTTTTAGACACTGCAGTCTTGATATTGTCTTGAAGTGCAAAAATTAGCTCCTGAATTAACTCCTTCAAATTATGTTGCTGATCAGTTCCTTCTTCTAGAGCTGCATATGAGATTTTAAATGGCATGCTTTGCTGAATTATTTTTTTTAACCTGAAGCTATGTTCAGTCACATCTTGTGCTCTACGTTTTCAAAACATCACAAAATGAATCTTCAGCTAAACCACTTGGAATTGGTACATCATATCAACAACAGTTGTTCTTGATTTTGAAAAATAAAAAAAAAATAAATTGATTTGTTCTTCCCTTTTTCCCCAGCAGTACCCATACAAACACCTCAGGTCCAGCTACAAGCTGCAGCTGTCATACTGCGGGATTAATCAAAATTATCTGAGGAATGTCAGCCACTGAGACATTAAATATTTACTTGCAAAGTTAGTTAACATAGATGATTTCTAAAAGGAAGTAAGCACTGTATAGATGCGAAATGTCTAACATACACATTTTCTTCAGCACACACTAAAGAAAAGCTATTTTCAAATTAGATTGTTTGTTCTTAAAAGGCATTTTTATTATTATTTTTTAAATGACTGTTCAAAGAATTAGCGATCTCATTAAAGGAATTTCTGGAATAAAACTGAGACGGTTGACCTTAGTAAGTTTTGTTGGTTTTCCTTGGTGTTACAATTTCATTACTGGATTTCACGCAACCAAAACACTCATTTTTCTGAAATAAATAAGGATGAAGCTGAACATTACAGCAAGAGCAGATGAAATTCACACAGGTAGAGATAAATCTCATGTTTATACCAAATCACTCCCTCCTTTGTTCCGTAAATGAGCTTAACATAGCTTCATGCTAAGAGTTGGCCTGTGTGAAATCTTAAAATTTCTACCTACTATATGGAAAGCACCACAACAACAACAAAAAAATCCTATCTCCAATCTGTGCATATGCAAATGCAAAGCCAAAAGCATTTTCCCCACTGCAATCAGCATTTTCCTCCAGAAGCTATGACTAAATATTCCTAGCAGTTCTGTTAAAGAGGGTTTGCTTCGTTGTACTAAAATGACTTTGCTGTTTGGGACAGACGCATGTACAATTCTGTACATTTTCCACTTTTTGGGAACTTTACGTGTGGCTGTTATTTCTGACACAAAAACTACTGCACTATTCAGTTGCACTATACAAAGTATATGGAAGCTTCTAAGATATCACATGTAAGACTATAAAGGACATTTATAACCATAAAACCATGGAAATTTTGTGTAAAAATTATTGCTTTTTATGTAGTCAAATACACTGTAGGAAAAAAACAGCTTTTTTTGATATACAAATTTTTAGTAGCAGATACTCTACAATAGCCAGACTGAACATACTGATATGCAAAATGCCAATACTCAAAGCACAAGCCCTAAAACAGTTTTATTTCCTGTGCATACCAGGAAATCCCATGTCAGAGCCCAGACACAAGCAGAAGTCTTTGGAAGTTATTTCATAGTAAAATGATTAATAATTTTTTTTTGAACTTTGACATCAAGTATTATGCTAATTCAGATTAAAAAAATAAAATGCAGTAATCCATAGCTGACTAAATACTGATCTCTAATGTATCTATTCCAGCTCAGCCTAACATAGGCAATAATATTTCTTTTTTGGACTGTTTTTTGGACTTGCAAGAGCTGCTCTACGTCCAATTTGTTGTAATCTTTCCAAATTGGACTCTGTGCATCCCACATCTCCAAAGTCACTTACCAAGTATAGAGAATGTTCTCCTACCATAAAAAACACTCTCCTTGCAGAATCAACAGTAAGGTACCAAAATAAGACTTTTTTTTTTTTTTTTTTTTTTTTTTAATCCCTGCTTTATTAGTCTCAATCCTTTGATGAGCCAGTGGTTTGGGAACAGAAATGAATCAACCTGGCCAATATGCACCCTAGAGTGAGCACTGAGGTCAATTTATTCCTCTGTTCTGAGCTCTGTCAATCCCATTTACGTCTTATAAGCTCTCAGGAGTGAGAAAAGAGTGAAAGAGGCCCTGTAACTCTCCGCTTTTTATAGCTGAAAAAGGCTTTATTTTTCAAGGCCTACATGAAACAAAATTGGGATAGCATACCTATGCTTCTTAAATTTTTCCATTCATGACTTGAAGAAATATTCTTGTCTACTAATTTATCACCTGCTACCATGACATTCCACTCAACAGATTCTATACTGATTACTGATACAGGATTCATTCTCTCATGCTTCCAAGTTACACCTCACAGCTCTTTGCCTTTCCATTTGCCCACATGATAAACTAGCTGCTCACTGGAAGAGAACAAGATGCTTCACTCCTTATCCCCAGCACACTGCAGTCACCAATCAACTGCAGTACTTTTCCTCCAATGCACAACACAGGCCGGACCTCTGTCCCCTCGCAAAAAGAGCAAAAAGACACCACCTTCACTTTGGAAAGATGCTATATCACAATTGCTGTACACAGCAGATGGTGCAACAGTACAGATCCTTGCTACAAGCCCTTATTCTGCAGCATTTTTTTAATTTATTTATTTTTTTTATCAGGGCTGGCAACATCCCCTCCATTCTCTACACGCACACACATCCACCCTTTCCTGCCTCTTAGCACAGTCTTCTCCACCCCACTACACCGATTCCCAGAAACGCGGTACTTTCTCTCCCCACTGACGCCCCAGGTCAGGTTCTCACGGCGGCGTCGCAGCCCTACAGACGGGAGTGACCGTCCCCGGGGCCGAGCCCAGCCCGGCGGTGCTGCCGCTTCCCTTTCTCCCCATCGGAAGATACCTCCACCCCACCCCGCTCCACTCTCTCCCGTCACTAACAGCTCGCCCCGTCCCCGAAAAAGGAGATCTGTCCAGCCCTCATAGGGAGTACCCACCCCCGGGCACAACACCCAGCTCCCCGCAGCAACCCCAGGCCCGCCGAGCCCCCTCACAGACCTGTGGAGCCAGCCATCTTGTCCAAACCCCCCCGCGCCGGGCCGGGCCTGCACGCCACACGCGTCACTTCCGCCAGACGCACTACGTCACTTCCTGCACGGCGACCGGCCGCTCCGAGGGGCGGGCAGGAGAGCGGGCAAATATAGGGGGGGGTGGGGTGAGAGGTGTGGCGGTGCAGGGAGGAGGTCCCTGAGAAGGAGGTGGGCTGCAGCGTTTTCGGTGCTTACGGTGACAGAATTAGAAGTGAGATTTCAAAAGACAGCCAACAGTATGAACACACACACACACACACACAGTCACAGTAGTTAAAGATTTTACTCCTTTATTATAGCATCACTAGAAAATACCATGGCCTGGAATGGAAGAAAATGCAATGTGAACTGTCCTTCTCCTTGTTTTTCTGATCAAGACTCAGCCCGTTTGTTTTTCTGAAGGATTTACTTTTTCAGGTGATCCTATGCTAACAGTCAGTACGTGATGCCAATGGGGACAGCAAGCCTACCAATCCCAAGCAACTTGCTCTCTGTAACTCTGGAAGCACACACAGGACTCCACTGTCCATCTATACCTGCTGACTTGATGTAGGGCACGTGGTTACTGGCAACAAATAATTTCAATGCTAATTGCAACTGCAGGAAATAAAGAAAAAACAGGTCGCAGGAGGAAGAAATGGCATAAGTTTGCCAGCAGAGAAATGCACCCTTATGCTGAGTGACTCATTTCACTCTTTGAATGTTGACCTAAGTTTATTGGGATAAAATGTATTATTTTATTTTTGCAGCATTAAATTTAAAAAAAAAAAAGCCTGATAACTAGAAGAACTGAACAAATTCAAATGTATATGAAGTTCCTTTTTTTTCCCCAAGCTATCGAGCATTTACAGATAGCAGTGAAGTCACTTATCCTCAAAAAAAAAGAGCTCCTTTTTGAAATACAACTTCAACTCATGCAGGATGGATGCCCCATTCTTGGAGACATTCAAGATCAGACTGAACTAACCTTAGCAACCTGATCTACCTGCAGATATCTCTGTTCATTGCAGGGGAGTTGTACTAGATGGCCTTTAAAGGTCCCTTCCAACTCAAATGATTCTATGATTCTATGCTTAGAACTTGATTGATGGCTAATAGTAACCATTAGAACAAAAGCCTTTTATAAACTTCATGGTCAAACACCACATAACGTATCTTATAAGAAAACTTAGACGTGGGTGCTCAACTCAGAAAATTAATTACTATTAATTAATTACATATATAAATATAAGTATATATATATATTTATATATATATAAATATTATAAATATAATTAATTAACTACAATCATGTTGTAAAATGAACTTATTTATACCATGTATATTTTTGCATGTAGCTTCTGCAGTCAGCTCTCTTGCTCTAAAAATATTCTCCAGAATTGCAGAGTAATGGTCCTCCAGGCTCCATCCCACCCCAGGGATGACTGCTTAAGTAATATTTGGAACAAGATCTTGGGAGAAGACAAATAAAGAATAATATTTCCCCTTTTCTCAGTCTGCAGCAATCACAGACATATGATAACTGTATCTTAGAGCAGGTCTACTGCAAACATTATTTTTAACTGAATGAATGATTAACTTGTATAACTTTAAGTGACATATTATAGAGGACATAAATCTGTATGAATGGCAATAAAAACACAAATCAAACAAAGCTCAATTCCCTCATTTCTTTACACAGAATATATAAATAAAACTGCTGAAGCAGAAAGTGCAAATACTCCCACAAGTAGTGTTTTGGGGAGCTAGGACCCTTAACCTTCTCTATCCAACCTGCTCTTCTAAAGACAATGTATCTAAAAAGTAAAGACATAGAACACCACATGGGCTAAGAAAAAGCTGTTACTTATAGTCATATTGCAGTGCTTTTAAAGCTCTAACAAACACCAGTGCTCCATTATAGGGATCTGTACATAAATATAATGAGCAGTAATTAATCTGGAGAATTTACAGTTGGATGCCACCATTCTACAAGTGACTGCAGACTGCACCTGCCTCACTGAGTTTTCTCATTTCATTGTTGCACAAGTTGTGTCTGATTAGCAGAGAAGAGCAACATTATTCATCCTTAAAGGCAGAGGAAGCATCAGGCATTACACAGTCATGGGAACACAGCAAACTCGGAACCAATAATAATCATACAGAAAACTACTACAGTATCTTATTCCAAGCAAATGTATGTGTAAATCATTACCTGACCTCAGAATGGACTCCTGAAGATCATAACTCTTTTCTCTCCACTGAACCTCATTTGAACCACAATGATCTAGCAGTTTTAAAGTTACAATGCGTCTTTTCACTCCACCATGTAGAGAATATAAGACAAATAAGCAAATTCTGTTTCTATTCCATCCATCGAGAGGTTATGTTCTTTCTTGTCTCCTGAACATCCATGCAACACAGTATTTGCCCCTTCCTTAGATTGAAACCCAATTCATAATTTCGTTTCCTTATTTTCATTCATTTCAGTATGCGTCCTTCCAAGATTCTGATTGCACAGATTGTCTATATTTACAGGAAAGTTTTCCTGTGGTTCCTCACGCTGCCTCAAGCTTGGAGTACCAGCAGTGAAATAGCTGAATCAGTGAGTCAGAAAATCACATCAGAATTATAAATATCTCAAAATGACATAAGATGTACAGCACAGTTTTACAGAGAAAATTTCCATGATATTGCACAGATGTGAAGCTTCAAAAGGAAAGAACATAATCTTGCAAAGAGAAACAACATATGGAAGACTGTAGCTCATTCTTTCTAATGAATAGCTTAAGCTTACACAACAACAACAAAAAAGAGTATTCCTCACAACACAAACACCAGCTTTGTTTGATACACTAAATTGTAATATAAAAAATAAATTTAATAATTCAGTCATCAAATACATAATGAAATCATGAATCAAAGTTATCAAGGTACATTAAAAATCCCTAATTTATTTTTCTCTGTAATTTGTTCATGTTGTTTACCACTGTATTAAAATGTCAGTTTTGTTATTTCATATAAGGATTATATTTCCCCTCATATACAAAAGAAAGCCACACCATTAGGAATAGCAAAAAAAACAAAATACTGAAAGCAAAATATGAACAGTTTGCAGTTCACCCAACTTTTTCACATTTATTCTTTTTCGTATAATGGCACAAATGGGAAACATTTTCACTGCTTATTTCACAATGAATAAAGGGTGAAAACAAACGCTGGAGAATGCGGGCATCGATCCCGCTACCTCTCGCATGCTAAGCGAGCGCTCTACCATTTGAGCTAATTCCCCACCTGAAAAAAAAATTCTGAACTAGACTTACATACTGTACAGTTACTGATAACTGCAATATAACCACTTTTGATTATAAATTCATTGTTTCTTGCTGAGTCATTCCTTCTACTTATGAACAACCAACTGCAACACACAGCTGGAATCATGTGATACGTCATTCAGCATGTATACTGCCAGAATAATTCATCTCTTTTCTAACACAAGCCTTTGTTATTCAGCTGTTTTCATATATGATGGTCTCCAGAAGAGCAACCTTTGGAAAAGAAATCAAATGCATTATTAAAAAACAACAACAATAACAAACTTTATTGAAAAAATGTTCCAAATTCAACAAGGAAGCCCAAGGTATTTCCAGTTTTCAAGGCATACACATGAAAAGCCTGGTCCAGAAAATGTTTAATGAGTGATAAATACTATATGCCTGATGGTTTATATGTACATATGTATTTTTAACTCACAGAGTAAAGAAAAATAAGGGAGCAGACTGAAGGACGGTATTTTCATATTCCCAGAGCTCCTTTTGCTAACAGGCTGTCACAGTTTACAAAATAAATCCACATTTTCAACAGAGAGAAAAAATGTGGTTTTGCCCTACTCTTGACACCTTCCTTTCCCCTCCTCCAGAATCCTTTTGGAAGGTCTGGCTTCTCTGGAGTAACATGGTCAAATGAAACTAAACTCTTAATAATTCTCATTTACTATTCATTACTGTTCCAAAAGCACATTATTACTATATACCTCCTTATTTTTTGCAATAGCAGAAATCTCCTGAGTATCTTTTTGAAAGTTACGCTTGTTTCTGTACATAAAATGGTGCACTCAACAATAGAATTGAGACTACATTTCTCTGCAGGGTGAGAAAAATTCATAAACATTCCCTTATTTGGCGTGGTAGTGTACATTTGCACACTTGCCCTATGTATTGTTGCACGTACGTCTAAATTACATAGCACATAATCACCATAAGATGATATCCTGCTGCTTGAACTTACACTGTTCCACTTGCAGAGGAAAGAAGATTGCTCTTGTGCTGTGTTAGCATTACAGTGAGCAATGACTTTTTGCAAAGTTGAGACATGTTTCTCACTTCATAAGAATATGACAACAGAACAGAAGGTGTTACTCATCTGCCAAGTCTAAGGCTAAGAGAAAATGCAATCAGAGTGTGAATGGAAGTCAGGTTGCCACCTGGCTGGTTTGTATCTGGCCTAGCTGGTTTTCATGTTGTCCTACTGGCTGCTGCTGATGCTGAAAGGGCTGGTTTATGTACATTGCACTCACATGATGGGTGGCTTGGAGCTACCATTCTTATGTACTTAGCTATTTCTGGAGCTGGATTTTTTTACAAGTGGCAACACAAAGCAGGAATAATTGAACCTACTCTCTTTAAGCAGTACAGCAGTACTGACTTGATGCTTGTAAAGCTGTAATGTTGATTTCCAATGGATTTCCTAGTTCTGCCTACCATAAGAAACTAAGAATAATGATATTTAGTAAACATGTACTAAGTTGTCAGCCTCTAACATCATGAGCAGTGTGAGTGAGAGCACGAATTAGAAATAAGGCTGTTGTGAATTTACAGCTGTTTGTAAATATAAGCTGTATTAGTCCATCCAGAGTTTAATATAGGCTTTGGGGAGTGAATGCTTGTGTGTCATTCTTTGAAAGTTTGTAGAATGCTTTAGGATTAAAACTAGCATGAAAGGGATGCTCTTCTGAAGAGGTAGATTTGCCTTGTAAATAACTAATTTTTCTATGGCAGCTGCTACAGCATGCACAGAAGATTCTCAACGTTTTCTGCACTCAGAACGCTGGGGGGAAACATAATAGCTTTCTGTATCTCAAAAAGTCCTCTTTCCTTCTGAAAGTTAATTAAAATAATTAATCAACTACTGTGAACACAAAGCTTGAGCAGGCCCTTAGAAGGCCTTATTAGCTGCACAAAATAGTCAAATCAGACTGCAGTGAAAAAAGCGGAGAATTTGGATAGTTAAGAGGAAAGCTACGCAATACATCTGTATTTTTCTCCTGGGTAAGCTTTTCACTGGTAGCTGCAACTGTGATATCAAGTCACAGTTTGGAGTTTGGAGGCAAGGCATGTGTTTTTTATGTGACCTCATTTATTCAGCCTGGAGCATCTGGGCCTAGGAGTACCCGCTTATTTGATCATCTGCGGGAATTTAGAATGAGGTAACTAACCAACAATAACTATCCCAGGGTAAATAGAGGTCAATCATTTTTAGCAGTGATGACAAAGAGCATGCTTAGACCAGGCATTACTGAGTTACTTCCTGGCTGGGTAGTACGATTCTATGGTAAAGGAGAAAAGCAAAGCTTTTATCTTTATCTTTTGAAAAGATAAATCTTTGCTCATAGAAAGTTGTTTAGAGATGGTTACTATCAATTCAAACACTGCTATAATCTTAATTGGCTGGTAAACAGCTCAAAGCCTGCACTAATCTTGTTTAAGTTCTATTATTAATGGTAAGGTCTCAGAACATTACAGTTTCTTCAGAACCTTTTCTTCGTTTGAGAAGTGTTGAAGTATCTGTAATTTTATTAACAAAATTTCACAATGGGAGCACTCCTGACTACAGAAAGTCGTTAGCTGTTGAGAGAACCTTCTCAGCCTTTGCTTGAAGAAAATTTTGAAAGATTCCAATTTTTTTCCTCCACTTTGTTTTGGGAAATACATTTAGTGATTTGCTGAATGGGAAGGAAAATAGCAAGTAAATATACAAACCCAAGTATTTTAGGGTTGTGCAATGAGGAACGTGGTTGTAAGGTAACAACAGCATCTGCCTTAAGCACAGAGCAACGCATATTGCTTTAAATTACATTTTCCAGCCTCCAGCCTGAATGCCACGCCTAAGAAATGCATGGATATGACCCCAGTTATGAATCTATATACTGAAAAAGGTATTTTTGTTTATTTAAATGCAAATACACTGGCAGGCAAGGCTGTGCTTTTGAAGATTCACCTACTGCCCTAATGAGAAGACCAACAGTACGTGCAATGCCAGACCTCTCCTCCCAGCTGTTTCATCATGTCACCTGAGGGGGGGGATATGGGAGGGAAGCTGATGGGGGAGCCGGCGCTGCCGCAGAAGATTCCAGCATTGGGCGGAGCTCTGTTCCTCCATGAGAGTGGGAGGAGGAGAGTCCTTGGAGTTGCTGTGGACTGGTTGGTGTCAGCCTGGGAGGCCCTCGAAGGAGAGCAGGTGGAGGGTTTTTTCTGCGGTCTTTTTGTGCTGTTAGGTCGTCTGGTCGCGGTGTTAGTGTGAGTCTGTGTTTTGCAGGTTCTGGGGCATAGGCTGTAAAGAAGAGACGCGGCCCTCAGAGCTCTGTTGGGGCACACCTCTGGGGGGGGGGGGGGGGGTGGGGGGGGGGGAGTAATCTCTTCTGTGGCTCTTTATACTGTTGTAGTGCTGTGCTGTGGACCTCAGTCTTTCTGGGATTGCTTCCAATGCCTGCTATGATGCCAATATGACACTGTATTAGTAAAAATGGAATAGTTGTAGTTTGCACTCCCTTCTGATGCCACTCAGACAACGGTTACTCAGTGTATCACTGAGAACAAGAAGTGGAAGGATTGAATTGAGAGCAGGGTGGGTTGAAGAACTCATTGAGTTTAGTGCTATCTTAAGCTGACTGCCTTTTATTACAAGATTGGTTGTGATGTTTTTGTGTCAGACACCTGTGTTTTGAGTACGGATAGCTTCATCTGTGAATGCATCTTTTCTGCTGATAGCTCTGGTTTATCTGTTTTAATTTTAAAACAGAATGTTCAGTGGCATGTAAATTGACCAAAGATAAGTTCTTGCGTTTTCATGTGTACCTGAGTAATTAGCTGCTATATGCTGATCAGCGATGACTTTTGTGTGTCTTACAGCCTCTGATCTTTGTTCTGATCATTTACTGATCTAGTTCCTTGGGACTTTTTCTCTTTTGTTCAGTTGGATGAGATCATTCTGCTTAAAACTATTTTATTAATCTAGAGAAATTCTCATATAGTGGGAAGTACGTAGTTCTATTCCTTTGTAAAATCCACAGGAGGGAGCTCAAGATACAGCAATACTAATGCATTTTTTGTCTCTGACGGATGTATCAAGCAACAGGTTAGGGTGTTAGGCCATGCAGTCTGCAGTCCCTGTTTGTGAGGTCAGAAATACCCTGTAGGTGATTTGGAAGCAAACTGAGCAGGAGCCATAAAGGTCAGTGTGTGTTGTATTCTTCCATAAATCCTGTTGCACTTTTGTGTGGTGAGGTAGTTGCTAAATGTGTTTTTCATGTGGGAATGTGGCAAATAGAATTAAGCTGTGAACACTGGCAACCTTTTTGTTTGAACCTGAGAGGCATGGTTTTGTGATATTACAGAACCATGGTATGTAAGGTGTAGTTGAAGTCTAGCCTGCCATTTTCTCATTGGAGAACACAGAAACCATGTTTATAGGCAGGGTGTTACTGGAAACAGCATTCTCTGCTGTATTTCTGTTTAAATCGGACTTGGACAGTAGCTGCTGTTGGACACTGTGTGAAATGGGAGCAAACTTAGGGATATTTGTGCTGCTTTGCAGTCTTACTAAAGGTTGAGCTCCAACTCTCTTGCTCCAGAGCAGCCTAGTCCTCTGCTGTAGCACCAGTGAAGGAAATTAAGACAGGCTGGCATTAAATAGAAGGTTTCATATAGAGAATTGTTTTTAAATTATTTTCAATATAGAACCAGTATTTCTTTTATTGGTTAATTCATTCAGTAATAAGTATACTGTCACTCTCTGTTAGATATAATGTTCTCAGATAAAGTAGTACAGAACATGTCCTGGACTCTTAGTGCTCAGCTGATCTTTTCAGATGAAATTTAAAGCAGAAACCAGACATGTTAAAATGTGTGTCAGAGAAATTGAAGCCATTGCAAAAAGATTTTTCTCTAAATTCCAGAACAAATTTCTATTCAAGACAGACTGGAAGAAGAAAATAGGATAAGAAATTTTGTGATTGATCAGCAGGGTACAGGTGTGCTGTGAAAGGTAAAATGTCATTCTTCAGAATGTTAAAGACTATGTATGAATAAGGAAAATGAGATCATAAATATACATTAATGTTAAAATGTCCAGTAAAAAGACTTTGAAAAAGCACAAAAGAGCATAAAAATGATATTTTGTCTTAAGGTTGCCAGGCAGAAATACATGAAGCCTGTAAAAGAAATAGAGAATTGAAGTCTTGTTTGGAGAGATTTAAGACACTGGATGCCTACCTGTGCAACCTACTGTAGGGATTACAGCGTGGGGGGGTGGATTTGATCTCTAGACTTCCCTTCTAACCACTGCTATTCTGCGATGCAGAAGGAATGCTCAGGGAAGAGCAGAAAGGGTCAGTGTAGAATTAGATTGCATTCCTATATTCTTGTCCATTATGGAGCATAGATTCTAGCAGTACAAAGTATGTGTACAAAGTATGTAGAGTGCTCACGTCTAGGCAGTGTTAGGGGAGGTTAAAAAACATATGGATTGAATGACTAATGAAAATTCCCAGAATCACTGTGTGATTCCCATCTTGTATGGGATGCTATCCAGCAATTATAGGTACTGTGATGGATACTGAGCAGAAGGAGAGAAAAGGGAAGGGCTGAACAGGTGGTGCATTAAATCTTGAGGAAATGCCTCGTGAGTCATCAGTGACAGCGCATCGGCTCCCGATGGACAGTGCTCTGGACCCCCCCTGGCACGGGGAATTAGCTCAAATGGTAGAGCGCTCGCTTAGCATGCGAGAGGTAGCGGGATCGATGCCCGCATTCTCCACTTGCTGTTTGCTTTTATCTCCGTTGTCATCTCTATGCCGTTTTTTCAGTTACCAGCTGTATTTTTTTCTTTGCAGAAGGCAATGCTTTTTTTTTTTTTCCTCTCTCTAAAGTTGTGATTGCTGCCTGCACAAAAAAGAAATCGATCCCTGTTGCTCGATTTGAAGAACGGGCTTTGAAGAACGAAAAAAAAAAGCACACTGGCTGGTACTGCTGTTGTTTCTGATTTTGGCTTTATAAATACGCCTTTACATTGTAGGGCTTTTTAGAGTTTAGATGCATTTTTCCAAAGTGGTTTTATAAGGATTAAAATAAATCCAGTTTAGGGAGCATGTGAACAGTGTTAATGGTTTCAGTGGACAAAACAGAACGAGTATGAAATTCTTCTGTGAATAAATGCTTTTTTGCAGAGTAAAGTAAGTGCCTTCTGCACTGAGATTTTCTCCTGTTCTGCTTGCCTCGTGAAACGGTGCCTTAAATTATTTTCTTTCACAAACTTGAAGATCTTGTGGAAGAAAATCTTACATGGTGATACGTATATAGCAGCGTTTTCAAAACACTGGAGAATGCGGGCATCGATCCCGCTACCTCTCGCATGCTAAGCGAGCGCTCTACCATTTGAGCTAATTCCCCGTTGCGATGGTTGTTGTGGGGTACGTGTACTGGTGCTGAGTCACAGCGTGCCTGCTGTAATTGCTCCCTTCTGTTAGCATACTTCCTTATACAAAGACTCCACTAGAGCTTTTGTTGAAATAAGGTGTTTTTTTTTTTTTTTTTTTAAACTCGTTACAATGCAAATACCAGATAACTTGTAAGTCTAGAGGTATGCTATCAGCAGTTACTGAATGGCAATGTCATTTTTCTTTTGTATGGTCTTCAAGTTACATTCTTTTCTTTTCTGCTAATATTCTAAGAAGTTGTATGTAAACAATAAATACAACATTTAAGATGTTTATTCTTACCACAGTTTGTGGAAAAAATAAAGTGTTCACTTGTTTCATGGAGTTATAGAATACTTTGAGTTAGAAGAGACCCTTGAAGGTCATTCAGTCCTACTCCTCTACAGAGAACAAGGACGCTTACAGCTAGATCAGGTTGCTCAGAGCCCCATCCAGTTTAACGTTGAGTGTCTCTGGGTACAGGGCAACCACCACCTCTCTGGGTAACTTGCGTCAGCGCCTCACTACTGCTGTTGTAGAAAACTTCTTCCTTACATCCAATCTAAACCTCTTCTCCTTTAGTTTGAAACCATTTCCCCTTGTCATATCACAACAGATCCTGCTAAAGAGCTTGTCCTTTTTCTTCTTATAGCCCTCCTTTAGATACTGAAATGCTGCTCTCAGGTCTTCCCAGATCGTTCTCCAGGCTGAACAAGCCCAGCTCTCTGCCTGTCCAAATAGGGAGGTATTCCATTCCTTGGATTATTTGTGTGGCTCTTCTCTGGATACACTGCAACAGTTCTATGTCTCTCCTGTACTGAGGGCTCCGTATCTAGATACAGTACTCCAAGTGAGGCCTCATCCACAGTGGCAGGATCATCTCCCTTGCCCTGCTGGCCACACATCTCTGAATACTGTCTGTGATATGGTTGGTTTTCTAGGCTGTGAGGGCATGTTGCTGGTTCATGTCCAGCTTGCCATCTACCAGTAACCCCAGATCCTTCTCACCAAGGCTGTGCTCCATCCTTGCATCCCCCAGCGTGTACTGATAGGGTTGCTGTGACCCAAGTGCAAGACCTTACAGATGGATTCATTGGACCTTATGATGTCCTCTTGGTGTCATAATCATCCTGATTTATGTTCCACAGATTCTACCTTTTTGTATTTATTTTGATGATTTAGTTAAAATGGTATTGTGTCTTGAATGTATGGAGTTGCTAGAAACTTTCCAGAAATACAGTAAGACAGGTATGGCCCACTGTCAAATTTATTGATGAATTATTTAGAAAATGAAAAGAGGGGAGGTTTACAAGTCAGGAGGAAATTATTTACTCAGAGGGTGGCAAGGTGCTGCTGGCACAGCTGCCCGGAAAAGCTGTGGGTGCCCCATCCCTGGGGATTGTCAAGGCCAGGTTGGATGGGAATCTGTGTGATCTTTCATGTCCCTTCCAGACCAAGCCATTCTATGAGAGGCTGTGGAGGTAAAATACAATACAAAATCTGCTTATGTAGATAATGCATATTGAATTCTAAATCATGTCTTCCTTTGCAGTATGCTTAGTAAACTACTACAAGCTCATATTACCAGATTTTACTTTTGCTTTCTAGATGAGCTTCTTAGGGCCTGTCAGGGCAAATGCAAGTTTTGGATTAACTTTGAGCTGCTCTATTGTACTGTCTGTGAGTTTGCTTCCCTCATCAAAGAAGAATAAATCACATCAGTTTGAAAGGTTGCTATCTGTTTGCCTAATTTCTGCAATGGCTCTCTAGGGAAGTTTTTGTGTGGGTTGGTTTTTTTTGTTTTGTTTTGTTTTTTGTCTGGAGAATATTTTCATTTACATACTCATGCACATCCAGATGGGAAGAAAAATTTCACTGATGTGGTGTAAGAATTGATGCGGTGATAAGCATGATAGAAAACTTCCTCAAACAACAGCAGGTAATCAATAACTGTAACAACCCCTATATAGAATCATAGAATTGCTCAGGTTAGAAAAGATCTTAAAGATCATTGAGTCCAGCCACAATCTAACCATAGTACCCTAAGTCTAACAGTCCTCCTCTAAATCGTGTCCCTGAGCGCCACATCCCCTCACACTGTCACCAGCAAGAAGAGACCAACCCTGCTCCTACTGTAAGCGACAACTTACAGAGTAAATAGAGCATCTACTGTTGAGCGAAGCAAAAATAAGTGTGTTTTGCTGTTACTGTGGGTAGAACTGTTATCACAGTGGTAGGTCTCTCATTAATATTTCATTAGTGTTCTGCTATACTTGGAAGTATGAACATATGTAAACACTTCCTGCAGGGTGCGGTGATGTTTTCAGTAGTTTCCCATCATAATAACTGTTTCACATGTTTTACGTGTTTAAATATGCTCTTTAATACTACTGACCCAAACATTGATTTTGAGCCATTTGTTGCAGTAAGCGCCCGTTCCGCTCCCCTGGGAGACCGCAGCTTGGCCAATTACTGAGGTGACACCAATGTGATGAGCAGCAAATGGCGTTTATTACATGTATACTCTAGCTTATATAGCCTATGTGCTTCGTCTGCACCCCTAAGGGCACGTGCCACCCATCAATCATAGAGCAGGGAGAGGGCCTAACGCGTCACATCCTGTGGGGGGGTCTCGCAGTCTCGCAGTTGCTGACAACAGCCATTGATATGGAATGTATTCTTTTTTGTGATAGGATCAGGGGAAATGGTTTTAAACTTGAAAAGGGTAGATTTTGACCAGATATCAGGAAGAAATCAATTACTGTGAGGGTGGTGAGACACTGGAAGATGTTGTCCAGAGAGGCTGTGGATGTCCCCTCCCTGGAGATGTTCGAGGCAAGGCTGGATGGGGCTTTGAGCAACCTAGTCCAAAGGGAAGCGTCCCTGCCTATAGCAGGAGAGCTGGAGCATCATAAGGCCATTATGGATCTTAAAGGTATCTTCCAACCCAAACTATTCCATTTGGCCTCTTCTCCCAGGCAACGAGCAGGACACAGGGTAATGGCCGCAAGTTGTATCAGAGGAGGTTTAGATTAGACATAAGGAAGAACTTTTTCTCTCAGAGAGTGGTCGGGCACTGGAATGGCCTGCCCAGGGAGGTGGTGGAGTCGCCGTCCCTGGCAGTGTTCAAGAGGCATCTGGATGACGTGCTGCATTATATGGTTTAGTGCTTGTGGTGGCAATGATGAGGAGATGGTTGGACTAGATGATCTTATAGGTCGTTTCAAACCTTGTGATTCTATGATTAATTCTGGTTTAGTAAGGCGTTAGTTATTCTAAGGAATATAATCTTCTTTACTTCTCTTCCCCCTCCACATTTCATGGGAGGAGATCTTGTGGGAGAAACTTGCCCCAAAGTTTTTTTTATTATTATTATTCTTTTGTGTTAGGCTTGCTTAATTATCCTAGCTATCTTTGAGGAAGGAAAAAATAGACAAGCTCAAGGTCAAGTGGTCATAGGCGTTCTGAATGGCTGGCTTGGGGTTACTGCCAGGCATAAAGGGGCAGTCTCTGAAGGAAATGCTGTGTTTGTAGTTACTAAAATCTGTAATTAGAGGTTAAATTAGGGCCATGGGAGGGGAATTAGCTCAAATGGTAGAGCGCTCGCTTAGCATGCGAGAGGTAGCGGGATCGATGCCCGCATTCTCCAGTGTTGTTTTGCTTGTAGTAGAACACACCATTAACTACGAATTGTGTTTTCATGTATTGATGTGGAATTCTGTGAGACAAACTGTTACTTTTTAGATGCTCATGTTTCATTTCTTAAGTGCTACCCTGTGTTTGACTAAATTTAAATAATTTTGCATATTTATAGAAAATATAAGTAGAGACTGATGCATCGCAAGGAGAAGAGAAAGGAAGAATCAAATGTCAGAATTAATACGTCCTAAGAATTCCAAGTAATAAACTTTTAAAAAATATTTTTTACACCTGGAAAACACATTTATTTCATCTTATTTCCAAATGAACTGATAAGAAATGAAAAATGAAATATTATACGGTTTTAAAAATTGAAGTTGAATGTGTTTTCATTTATGAAGAGAGACAAGTGCAAGAGAGAAATGAAAAATACATCCACTTAAAATCTGCAGATTATATAGTCTGAACCTGGGAGCTTTATCATCTCTATTAATGGTGAAAAGGGGGGAATTAGCTCAAATGGTAGAGCGCTCGCTTAGCATGCGAGAGGTAGCGGGATCGATGCCCGCATTCTCCAGTGTTTTGCTAAGCGTTAAGAATTAGAAGCTACTAAAAAGATGGCACTATTTCGGTAAAACACTAGTTTTGTTTTAATCATAGAATTGTTCAGGTTGGAAAAGACCTTAAAGATCAAGTCCAACCACAGCCCAACCATACTACCCAAATTCTAACAACCCCTGCCAAATTGTGTCCCTGAGCACCACATCCAAATGGTTTTTAAACACATCCAGGGATGGTGACTGAACCACCTCCCTAGGAACCTATTCCAGTGCTTAACAACACCTCTCTAGGCGTTAAGAGTTTTTCCTGATATCTAACTTAAACTTACCCTGGTGCAACTTGATGCCTCATCCTGTCACCCGCTCTTGCTGCTGTCAACTTTCAGGTGTTTGAAGAGAGCAATAAGGTCTGCCCTCAGCCTCCTCTTCCCCATACTAAATATCCCCAGTTCCTTCAGTCAGTCCTTACAGGGCATATTCTCCAAGTCCTTCACAAGCCTTGTTGCCCTTCTTTGGACCTCCTCCAGCACCTCTATGTCCCTTCTGTACTGAGATGTCCAAAACTGAACACTGTACTCGAGGTGAGGCCTCACTAGTGCCAAGTATCGTAGTAAAACTGAATTCCTTCCTTCCTTTCAGCTAAGCATTGTCCATGCATTTACTTAATATAATTTCCAGATCTTTATTGGAATCAACAGTGAAAGCATTACAGAGAAATGGCCTTAAAATGGTGCCCCACAGACTGCCACAGGTGACAAGGAGAGCAACGCCCAGGCCATAGCCTCCCCTCACCCAGCACAGCCATGTTTTCATTGTCCTGGGACATTCTTAGGGTTGGAGGGTCATGACCTTATGATGTCCAGGAAACTGCTATAAATATGGGGGGCTTGACTTCAGAACACTGATTGTGACACCCTTTTTGCCTGAAATTGTTAAGCAAGCAGTTGAGATGAGCACAGTGTTGTCTGCGCTGAAGTGAATTAGACAACTCTCCTGTTAGTTCAGCTGTTTAAACTGTAGCAGCGATTCACATGCAGTGGCTGAAGGCATATATATCTACCCAGCCAAAACAGAAGATTCTTCAGCCACGCAATACTGTAACGTTGTTCCTTCAGGACTTACCTATCCCTTATTGTAATGCCTTGTGCTATCTTAATTTAGCCAGTCATAATTAAGATTACATTAAGAAACTTCACTTTCAAGTAGAAGATACCTGTCTTTCTTTTAATCTTGTGGATACTAACACAAAAGTACATAAGTTAGATTAAAGAAAAAAAAAAACAAAAACAAAAAAACCCCACTAGCTTTCATGCTCTCAAAGCTTTCTAGCAGCAATCAGAAATTCTAGATTGAAAACGGTTTATCACAAGATATGCATGTAGGCTTTTAAATCAAATAACTTTATTACAGATAACAGCAAAGTCCAACTGCATTTATCAGTAATTTATGATGAATTTTTACAATTCCATTGGAAATGCATACAGTGATATTAGCATGTTCTACAAAACATAAAAACACAGCAATAAAACACTAGTAATTACATTTTCTCAAATGTAAATAGCATTACTCAATTAAAGCATTTTAGACCTTCACAATGGTTACTACTCTATCAGCACAAGATATTAAGTGGCACTTACAGCAAATGATATTCCCAGAACTTGGAAGATCTTCCAAGCTGGCAGCATTGTACAGAAGACGAAGTAAAAGCCACAGCTGGCTGGCAAGGAAGGACTAAGTTACAGCAATCTAACAGTTTTTCCAGTCACAGTCAAGAAGTCATCATCAGCCAAGGCACGAAGTGCTTCCTCAAACATCTCTTTAGTGACAGCCTAAAAGAGAAGAGAAAAATCAAGTAAAGATGGAGGGAAACAAACAAAACCAACCAAAATACTTTACTTCCTATCACTTCTCTTATCAAGGTTCCTTCCCCATAAATTTGAATACATTCTGCAATTTAAATCTGGCCCAGAACCCTGTAGCCAAGTTGTTTTTCTCGTCTTCTGAAGTGACAAAGATTCAGAAATCAAAGCTTACGCAGTGGAACTGGCTTTCCAGTCAAATTAACAATGTGATTTGAGGAAGAGTTTATACTGATTTGTAAAAATGCTATGCTTTTATATTAATGAGACTGTAAAAAAAGGAAAAAAAAAAAAAAAGCAGAAAGCTTACTGTGTCAGACTGTGCTCGGAGATCTTCAAAAAGCTGCTGATACTTCAAAGCTGGTGTTTTACCCTTTGACTGGATAAGCTTCTTCAAGGCTTGAGCCAACTCCTCTTTCCGCTTACGTGCAGTTGCGCTCATTCCTTACAACAAGAAAATAATCACCTTGTAGTACTAAGTTACAGAGGACAGGTCAAGTTACATTTAAAAAGTGACAAAAGCCCCAGAACATCTTAGTTTTATCCCTACAAAAACACAAACCTGTAGTGAGGATGGATATGTCCACAATGCCAGTCCTTGGGTCAGTAGCAGACTGCTTCAGAGCTTCCCGATGGAGGCGTTTTGCTTCTTCTACATCAACGGTTTCAACTTTCTCAGAGAAGCGTACTTTAGCATGGGCTTCTGCCAGTCGGATCAGAGACTCGAGTTGTCGAGGATATGCAGAAACCATTCCCCTGCCACTTCCAATCTTCCTCATGTCCACGTATGCCTGAAAACAAGACAGGCATTAACTATTGCAGGAAATCCCGTTACCGCCCTAATTTACAAGTTTCTTTTATCCCTTGTTTGTTATCCCTGACTACCAGCAACTCTGGAAAGCCACGTGCTTCAAACATGATAAAAATCAAGCCAATGCTTCAAAAAGCAACGTAAGGATTACAGTACAGAATTACTTTCATAGTACTTCCCTCTTTCTTTTTAAAAGCTTGTGATTTTTAGAGGTTTTTGATAGGTAGGAAACAGAAATAGTTGAGCATTTTGCCCTTTTTGAGAAGTCAGCAAAGACTTGGAACATTCTCAACAGCAATTACTTTACCTCAATAAGGGCTTGGCTTGCTTCCTCACTTAACCTGGGATTTATATAACCACGAGCAAAGGCAATGTAATCCCTCAGTACTGCCATGTCCATGTACTCCTCCTCCAGCCTTTCTTCACTTTGGTAGTACAGTGAAACTAAGTGGCGAGCAAGGCGTCTGTCATAGGCTTCATCACGTGGGTCCAACATTAAAAAGATCAAGTCAAATCTGAATGCGATAAGAATCAAATATCAGCGCGTATACTTTCCTGCAATTTAGAGTCGCTTCTTTTATGGTTTTTCACTTCACAATTAGAATCAGGAGATGCTACTGTAAATGGAAGGTGCTCTTTAAACTGAAAGAGTATTTTTTCCTCAAACTCTTTCAAATACAAAACATTACAGAACTGCAGCTGGTGGAAGAGACCTGGAGAGACTGAGTCCAACCCTCAGATCAGTTCAGATTTGCTTTCAACATAAGCAGTTTGAAGACAAGATACATTCTGTGGAATTCGGTTCAAGGCTGACAGTCTTTTTTATTTGGGGGTTTTAAATAACAAAGGACAAACTTACTGTAAGAGCTGCAGCCCTGGAAAACAGAGCAATCAGGGTGCATAGCTATTCACTATATGCATATAGATGTATAGACGGGATGTGACGCGATAGGCCCTCTCCCTGCTCTATGATTGATGTGTGGCACGTGCCCTTATGTGCTTCGTCTGCGCCCCTAGGTTATATAAGCTAGAGTTCATGTGTAATGAACGCCATTTTGCTGTTCATCATATTGGTGTGTGTGTGCAGTCATTTGGTCCTGGCCTGGTTTTAGGTCAGTACCATAGGAGGCAATGCAACATATATCCCAACTAAGACACTTAACTGTTACTGTCAGTGGCCTTTCATTGAATTCTAAACTATAAATGGTGTTCTCAGAATATCCAGCATACCATCCACACACTTTAGAGTAGGAATCCCTCACAATTATAGTACGTAGTTTAATTTTACATCAGCAAATGCTAAAAGCTTTTTAACAGCTACTGTCCAAGGCTACCTCTGCCCCCTTCCTGACTGAATTTCACAGGATGAAAACAAGCAGGCACAGAACTTTAGAGTCCACCACATCCAGTGCAAGTTCCCTAATCATCAGTGTTTCACTTAAAACTTAGACAAGGTTGTGAAAATCATGCTGGGTTTCTGTTCAAGTTACCAACTACAGTAAGGTTCAGGGTAACTCCTCCAGAGGATAATCCTAATACAGGGGGAAGGAAAAAAAAGCCAACAAAAGAACACAACAAAAACAAAAATAAAGATCTACAGATTTCATCAGATCTTCTGTTCAAGATAAGTATGCTAAAAGGCAGTTCTCCACTCATGCAGAAGCTGCAATTCTGATGTTGCCATACTGAATCTTTTTCACAGCAGGTAAAAAAACAACGAGACGTGCAAGGAGGTGTTCAGTACCTCGATAACAGTGTGTGAGGAAGCTGGATGTTTTCAATAGTAGTCTTTTTTGGATTCCATTGTGATTCTACAGGGTTAGCTGCTGCTAGAATAGATGTACGAGCATTCAGTTGACAAATGATTCCAGCCTGTTAAAATGAAAAAGCATTTCTGGATTCAAAACCTTCATAAGATCAGTATTACTTAACGGGTTTCATAATCAAAAAATTCATTGCAGAAGCCTTCTAGAGCAAGAAGAAAGGCATCTGGAAATAATACATTTTATGCAAGGATAGCTATGTGTACATAAGAACAAGATGTTACATAATTTAGGATTGATCCACAAACATTAGGAAAGAACGAACCCTGATTCTGGTAACTTTTTGGTTTCATCTGCCCTGAGTAGATGCTCAGAACAAAGAACTTGGACTTAAGCAGACACCAACCTTTGCAATGGAGAGAGTCTGTTGTTCCATTACTTCATGAAGTACTGATCTTGTGCTTTCATTCATTTTATCAAACTCATCAATGCAGCAGATTCCATTATCACTGAGTACTAAAGCACCCGTCTGAAGAACCAGCTGCCGAGTTTCTGGATCCTTCATCACATATGCAGTAAGACCAACTGCACTTGAGCCTTTCCCAGAGGTATACTGGCCTCGAGGAACCAGGTTGTACACATACTGGAGCAGCTGGGATTTACTAGTGCCAGGATCACCGCAGAGAAGAATGTTGATCTCTGCACGGAAGTTGCCTCTTCCTGTGTGAGTGAAATCCTTTCTTGATCCTCCAAAAAGCTGAAGTAGAATACCCTGTAAAAACAAAAACAAAAACAAACATGCTCTTTAAAGTCAGACTGTCAGCTCCTGTATAGTTAACAGAGACAACTGAACTGTTGCATTCAACTATATTTTGAACTGAAACAGCAAAAAATAACTGATAGAAAAGAAAGCTTTCATTGTGGAAAAAAAAAAAAAAAAGGGGGTTCTTCCTTTATAAATATCTTCAAGTTAATTACAAATATACAATTATATTGTTAGGGACAACACATTTCTACTTCCCAAAGAAAGTCTACAACTGCAGCATTAGCAAGGAAACGAAAACAACTAATATCTAACACTGTAAAAGTACTGTAATTTTTAGTATAAACACAGGCTTCTAAGCTTATGAGTAAGCTAGAATTATTGAAATTTTTCTCAGCACAGAAACCTTACAGTAAAGGCACGGAACAACTTATTCATATTAGTTCTCAGGCATTTGCAAGTATTAAAGAAAAGTCTGGAATGTTGCTTTGAACAGTGTCCCTCTGTGAAGGTTCCCTAGCTTTCCTCAATTATACCTAGCTGCATACACCTGATACACTGTATTACTTTTATAAGGAGGTAACAAAAAATTGAGAAGACAGTGTGCCCATTTCAAGAGAAAACTGTTGCCTTGAATTTAAACAGCTTGCCATCTCAGCAGCCCATAAACTCTGATAATGCACAGGTCTATGAAGAATTAGTTTAAAGAGGCTTGTTGCAGTCCCTTATTATACCTTGAGACACACTATTGACTGTGGTTTGTTTTCCAGTTCTGCTGTCTTCCTACCTTTTCAACGTCTTCCCTTGGATTGAGTCCTGAAAGCACTAACAACCAACTCTATCCTGACAAGTTCAGAATTTTAAGACTGCTTGAGATCCAGGATTGTTTTGGTTGGTTTTTTTTTTTTGGTTCAACATTCTGAAGTCTCATTTCTATAGCAAATAATTAAGTGTACTTGCACTTCAGAAATGTTTTACAAGCAAAATATGGAATTCATTTTACCTTTTTAATATCTTCATGCTCATAGATACTTGGGGCCAGTGCTGAAGAAAGTCTCTCATATATGTCTGCTTTGGTAGATAACTCTTTTAGAAGTGCCACACGTTCCTCTGTAAACATTTTTTGCTCCGTTTCTTCATCAACACCATGCAGGCGTTTTGAATCAGTCTTGCGATAATGTATGACATCAATGTGGGTTTTATAGACAGATTTTACAACGCTGACCCTGGGATTAACTCGAATTGGGACTGCCCTGTAGATACCTAAATACAATTAATGACAGAATTAGATAAAAGAAACATATTAACTCTCAAACTGATATCTTTGTTTTTCCTTTGCAAAGTAAAGCTCTTCAAAATGAACTAACAACTTTAAGCAGTTTATTTATTTGGTGTAGGGAACCTGCTTTGGCAGGGGGGGTTGGACTCGATGATCTCTGGAGGTCCCTTCCAACCCCTACAATTCTGTGATTCTGTGATTTCCCACTACCAATAAGTCACCTGGAAGATGATGGAACACACTTAGGTTGTCTGCACCTTCACTTGTTTGCTATGTTCAGCATTCCTGTCAAAAGTGGTCTCAACAATGAAAATGGTTAAGTAATATTGAAAGAATAAGGAAGACTTTTGGAAGTCCTGGCACTAAAAAAAGACTGAAGCCAGCACTTAAACTTTTAATTAAGTGTGAAATTTAGTAACAGGTTTATAATAATAATCTAATCTATAATGGCTGGTAGTACAGTTATTTTAAAGCGCTGCTTTTTTTAAGATGTAGTTGAAATATCACAAGACCTATTTATTCTATGTTATTGCTCTCCGGACTGCAGACACTACTTAAGAGGCTGCCTCCTTCTTACCTGCATTCTCAGAAACACAGAATCCAGAATCGTCAAGGTCAGAAGGGACCTCTGCAGATTGTCTGGTCTAGCTGGGGTCTCAAACTGGAATCAGTTAGAGGAGACTGACTACAGCTGTGACATCCTCTGACAATATCCAAGGGTAGAGACTCCACAGCCTCTTTCGGTAACCTGCTCCAAGGCTTGACCATCCACGCATTAATAAAAAACACCTTCTCTTTTTGCTTTATTAGAATTTTCTGGAGGGAAAAAGAAGTGCTCATTTCTTCATGTGTTACCATTGAGCACCACTGCAAAGAATCTCTCTCTCTGTCTTCATAACTGAGCACATATAAGTACATAGTAGGTACCCAGACCCTTCTCCAGGCTTAACAGTCCCAGCCATCTCAGCCTTTCCTCATACGAGAGTCTTCAGTTCTCAAAATCACACCCCTTCACCAGATTCATACCAGTATATCTAAGTCTCTTGTATATTGGAAAGCCAGCATTCCAAATGCATCCTTACCAGTGATGAGCAGAGGAGAAGGGATCACTTCCCTTGAGCTGCTGGCAACACCCCTATGTGCATCCCAGGAAGGTGCTGACTGAATGGCTAAACAGTGACCTGGTTTATTAAATACCTTCCTTAGGGACAAGATGATGCTGACTGGCTTGTAGTTGTCCAGGTCCTCCTCCTTGCCATAGGTGTGACATCCAGCCCCTAAGCAATCTTCCCCAGTGTCCATGGCCTTTCAAAGATAACTGAATGGAGATGGCAAATACACTGGCCAGCTCCTTCAGCACTTGTGGGTGCATCCCATCAGGTCCTATCGAGCACATTCTCATTCGTAAGCAGTTCACTCCTGCAGGTTCATCTCATACAGCACATAAAACTGTGCTATCTGGAACTGTGAAATGACTCACTGAAAGTCTTTGGAATTGTTTCCCACTCATTTTCTGATTTCCCTAGATAATATAGTTTTGAGCAAAGCCTCACAATTATCTGAAATGCCGAAAAAAAGACTGAAAATGACAGATTACAGCTGCAGGGGAACACAAACATCTGGAAAGAAGGAAGCCTTTCTCATAACAAATACAAAGCTACAAACAAGCAAATGTAGGCAGTAACATGCAAGTCAGAACACACTTCTTCTTTACAGCATTTGTTGTATGCATATTACCCTAAGAAGTGCTCAATTGCCAGACAAGCAATTGGACTCATGGATTAAACTCATGAATTAAACTACTACAGTTCAGTTAAAAAGGAAGATGCAAACAATCAAAGTAAATTTTACCTGTGACATTAACTCTATCGCCTGGTTGAACTTTATCAACAAGATCATTGTGAGCAAACAGTGCAACTGTATGAGGTGTCTGTCCGGCTGGCATATCTTCAGGGGATTCCTGCAGTTTGATCTAGGAAAAAACAAATAAAACCAAGTTTAATGTCAAAAAAAAGAAAACTGTACAGAAAGTGTACAAGATCTTGTATTATCACAGCTTTCCGCATCATTTTCAATTAGGAACCCTGATCAAGAACAAAACGATTCCTCCCAAACAAAAAAACTGATTAATAAAAAAACCAGTGAAAACAAAAATTGTTCATTATTATTGATATGGCTAAAAAGCTGCTAATAGAAAAGGCTCATCTAGTCCAGATATAAGTGGGCATACTGTGAGTAAAGAGGGCTCTATTAAGAAACATTAAGATGTACATATATTTCATTTAATCCTTTCAGTGTATTTCTTCCCCCATGTATGGGCTTTACACTCACTAAATTCTTTCATATATGAGGAGGGAGAAAAACATTTCTCAGTTTTCAAAACTTTCCTTCTCAAGATGTATACTTTCATGCTGCTGATGAAATTAGGGAGAGAGAAAGCAAAAACTGGAAAAAAGCTTCACTTTAGCCAATATCAAAACGCAACATACCATCTGTTTGTCAGAAAACATGGATCTGTTGTGAATCAGAGCCATACTGTGCGTTGTGTTACAGTTCTTGCACACTGATGGTTCAGCAATCCTGCCGCGGTCAATTTCTACTCTTGCGGTGAATGCGCACACCTGGCACTTAAAGAATGCTTCTTGCATCTCAGGAATTAGCTGGGAACTCCTGATCACCATACCACTGATGGTGATAAGTTGATCGATGTCTACAAAATACAGATATTTATGTCATCACATCACAATCTTTAAATTTAAAATAACATTGGAAGATCTACATCCCGTTAGAGTTTAGTTTTTAAGTGGAAAGTGGACATCCAGTTAGATATCACTGTTTTGTCATAAACAAAACAAAAATCGTTGTCATATAAAACAGTCTTCTATTCTTACAGAAGTAAGAATCTAGGTAGCTGATGACAGATAGACTTCCTTTAGAGATTACGTTTTTCATTTGGACTCTACAGCATTTAATTCCAAAACAGACTTAGGCAAAATGAAGGACGTTGGTATGGATGGACCATAAGTCCAGTTTTAAGTAGTCTGTACATAAATTGTGTGTTAGAATTCAATTAAACTTACGTAAATCCTTCAGATTGTTTTCTAACACGGCAATTTAGAAGTTTACCTTCAGGGTTTAGGCTTCTCATATTCCTAGTCTTCAGTGCATTGTATGGCCGTACTTGAATTTGATGTTCTAATATGGAATCAGGATAGCGATCAAAAAAGATCTCGTTGGCAGCCATGTCAAACGTTGGGATAACTTCCTGCGTTAAATTGGTAGGAACAGTTAAGCTTAGAACAGAAAAAAACTCACCATGCACTAACAAGCCACAAGCCTAACAGAATGTTTCTGCATAGTAAGTTTTAAAGTGCCACTGATCAGCCAGAGATGTCAAAAAAAATAAAGAAAAAAGAGCACACAGTTGGCATTTTCCTACATAACAGGCAACTTACTGTTAAATCAGATTTATTTATTTGACTTTTGCAAAAGAAATGAGGGAGCACTAGGTACAATGCAGCTTAACAGCTAATTTTATGTGCAGGAGAACACCTATCACAAGATCTAAAACCTTTTAACTACTATGAAATAAGACATTAAAATGAAGAAGTAATGACACTAAACATAGAAAATAAAACTCTGCATTTAAACAAAAACGTTCATAAACAGAAAGATGAAAAAGTCATTTAATAGCCAGTAAACAAATACAGTACTTCACCTGAGGATAGCAGATGAGCTGCCTGTAAAGATTTTCATCAAATGCTCTTAGATGGTCACAATTTACATTCAGAAATGGTTCCCCAACCATATTAATCTGCAAGATATTTGAAAATAAATTATTAGCTTGACAGCACATAAGGCTGGGTAAAAAAAAAAAAACAAAACGAACAAAACCCAAACACATATGTCATTTTGCTATGTTAGAAATACCTCTTCAAGTCGTTGCATATAGCGTGGCTGGTTGAGATCCAAGCCAATGTCTTCATCCTCTTTTGCCAATGGATCAATGAAACGCTGAAGAAATTTCTGGATGTCAAGGACGACAGGAAAAAATGAATTCGATTGAGATGTGCACACCCTTAGTTTGTATGAAGTCCAACTAATGTGTGCAAGACAAACTAGCTTTTCATTAAAAAAAAAACGTTGCTAACTTACCTGGAACTTTTCTTTGCAGGAGGCTACATTAACATCTGTCCCCCAGATAACAAGCCTTTGTCCAAGGGACTGCTCAGCTAGATCCTCAGCTTGCTGCAGAGAAAAAAATGAAATGTACACAAATACAGGAAGCTGCTCTAAAAGGAACTGTCAGATGCAAACCAGAAGTGTCCACCTACCCCATCTGAGTGTAGGTCCACCTGTCTGGCCTTGCGGGCAGAGCCGAGGTCGGGCCGCTGCCTGATGGGCGTCCCCCGCACGCCGCTGCGCGGGGTGCCTTCCACCCGGGAGCTAGGTGTGCCATAGGTCAGTGGTGAGCTGATATCAAAATCCAGAGGAATAGCTGCAAAGAGAGTGCTTCATCAGCGCTACCATGCTGTTGCTTTACACTGAAAGCAGGACTAAAATTCTGCCTGGGTATTTCTGATTCATTTTTCTAACTCTGCACCTATCAAATGAACAACGGCTATCAGCTCCAGTGCTCTGCTAACATCAGAACAGTGATGTCACATGTCTGCTGAGCATCTTCCTTTGTAGAGATCACAGAATGGCTTGGGTTGAAAGAGACCTTAAAGCCCACCCAGTCCCACCCCCTGCCGTGTGTAGGGCTGTCCCCCATCAACTCAGCTTCCCAGGGCCCCATCCAACCTGGCCTTGACAGCCTCCAGAGATGGGGCACCCACAGCTCCTCTGGGCAGCTGTGCCAGTGCCTCACTGCTCTCTCAGTAAAGGATTTCCGCCTAACATCTAACCTAAGTCTCCTCTCTTTTAGTTTAAAGCCATTCCCTCTTCACCTATCACTATCAGGCTATGTAAAAAGTCAGCCTCCCTCCCACTTGTAAGCTCCCCTCAAGTTCTAGAAGGCCATAATGAAGTCTCCCTGGACCCTTCTCCTGCCTGAACAAGCCCAACTCTCAAGCTTGCAAAGGTGCTTCAGTCCTCTGGATCATCTTTGTGGCCTGCCTCTGGATCCTCTCCAACAGCTCAGCATCCTTTTTTTGCTGGGTGCCCCAGACCCAGACCCAGAACTCCAGATGGAGCCTCAGTAGGGCAGAGCAGAGGTGGACGATCACCCCCTGCCCTGCTGCCACCCCCTCTTCTGATCTCTTCTGAAAAACCACAAGCTGTAGGAAGTGACTTTAAAACACGACAACATTTTGACAGCACACTGATACTTGCATTGAGTCCAAACAAACACATTTTTCAGTGCTTCGTTAGCAGCAGGGTGATGTAATTAACAATTATAAGGTAATCCTACTACAGAACAACAACACAAACAACATCGCAATGGCAGAAAAATCTTTTAAAACCAACACGGCACCCTACTGACGAGTACAAAGCCCCTTCCCACTGCCCAGCTCCAACCGATGGAGGGAACGCACCCGAGTGGCGGAACTGCGGTGGACTGGAGAAGAGGGCGTCGGGAGCTCGGGGGCTCTGCTCGGCGGGCGGGGAGGTGGGCAGCGGCTGCAGCTCTCCGGTGGAAGCGGAGTCGTCCGGGCGGCGCCTCTGCGAGGGAGGGGAGCGGGCGTCTTGCGCTGCGGGACACGAGTAGCGCAGTCAGGGACTCGCCCCCTCTCTCCTGCCTCCCCCCAGCCCTCAGCACTTACGGGTCGGCGGGTTGCTGCCTCGCCCGCGCTTGCCGCGCCGGCGGCTGGGCGTGGAGGCGGGAGACGACATAGTGCTGCCACAACGGTCCTACCGTGGGAGAGAAGCACTGGCGGCGGCTGAACCCCAAAATGGCGGCGCTCCCCCTACCCCCCGCGCAGCACCGATAGCGCACCTCCACACTCCGCAGACCGGAGAACTCCCGCGCCGCCAGAATCACGTGGCAGCGCTCTCGCGGGCTTTCTGGCCAATGGGTGCGCGCAGCGGACGCGGGATCTCCCACCTGATAGGGAAAGGGGGGGCTTGGTCCGCAGAAGGGAAGGCGGAAGGAGTTGATTCCACCAGGCCCTCGGGATCGCGGTGCTGTCCTGCCCGAAGCCTCACAGTGCGGGCAGCAGCATGGTGCGAACCGCTCGCCGTCCCACGGACCGTTAATCGCCGTGGGTCGAACGTTGCATCCCCCCTCAGCGCGGAGTGGTACCGCCCTCAGTTGATCGAGTTTCGCGGCAAAATGAGTCCTGTGGGCGGGCCGGGGGGAGCGGCCCATTCTGCATGAAGACGGGTGGGTGATGTTTGCTGGTCACTACAGACAACTTTCCGGAGAGATAAAAACCCTACGTTGCGCTTCTCCACACGTCCTTGCCCTGTTGGAATAATTCGCCCAGCGTTTGCCCACTGTTCTCTTTCCTCAGAGTGCGCCAACCCGGATACGATAGAGGCCTTCCCCCTCCCATCGCTCCTGGCAGCGTTGGGTCAGTCCGAGGGGAGGCCCCTCCCGGCCCCCAGTCCGTACTGAGCAGGATGGCGGGCGGCGTGCAGGAGTACCTCCAGCAGCTGCACGGCTGTCTGCAGCCTGGCGATGCCATGCGCGGCTATGGGCTGCTGCGCGGCCTTGGAGAGGCCTGCCTCACCTGCTCGGCCGGCGGCGCGCTGGGTGCGGCCCGGGGCTGGGGGTGGAGCGGGAAGGGCGGCTGGGGGAGCCGAGGTCCGACTGTGTGTCCGTTCCCCTGCAGCGCTGCACGTCTCACTGGTGTTCGCCCCGGAGCGCGGCCTGCTGGCTTTCGTCTGCCGCTCGCTCGGCGTGGAGGAGGTGGGTCGGCACCGAGCTGCTCTGCCGGGCGCGGCCAAGCCGTGCGCTGTCAGAGCTTCTTAACTTTTGCCCTTTCAGTTTCGAGAATGCAGAGAAGAAGCGCTGAAGTTTCTCTGCGTCTTTTTGGAAAAGATTGGAGAGAGTGTTCATCCTTACGCCTGCAGCCTTAAGGTGGGTGAGCAGCACCTGCTATCCAGGAACCTCTGCCAGGTGCTTGGACTGTGTCCAGGTTAGGGCATAGAGCCACGGAATCTTCTGTGCTGGAATGGACTCACAGCGATCACCGGGTCCAGATTCTGGCTCTGTGCTACACCATGCAAAATCCAAACCAATTGTCTGAGAGCATTGTCCAGACTGTCCTTGAACTCTGGTACTTGGGGCCATGCCCACCACCCTCTGGTGCAGACCTTTTCCCTAACCCTCAGCTTCCCCTCCCCTGCCATACCCTCAGTGGGCTTCACAGTGGCTGTCCTACCTGCAGAGTGCTCTGCCGGTGCTGAGAGAAACTCAGGTGCTGCATGGTGTGGTCAGTGCAACAGCGCAGAGTGGAATGGTTTCTTTGTAAGCTTTCTGTATTATTTAAAATACTAGTTCTTTAGGAAATACTGGTTAATAATTTATAATTTATACCAATTAAATTTGTGGTTTAGTTTATGTATGTGTGTGTGTGTGTGTGTATATATATATATGTATAATAGAATTGTTAAGGTTGCAGAGGACCTCTAAGATCATCTAGTCCAACTATCAGCCATCCCCACCACACCTCCACGTTTCTTGAACACCTCCAGGGATGGTGACTCCACCTCCTCCCTGGGCAGCCTGTGCCATTGCCTCACCGCTCTTTCTGAGAAGGAATTGTTCCTAATATCCAACTTGAACCTCCCCTGGCACAACTTGAGGCCATTACTTCTCATCACTGTTACCTATGAGAAGAGATTGACCTCCACCTTGCCACCCCGTCTCCAAACTGAACAATCCCAGTTCCCTCATTCACTCCCCATAAGACTTATGTTCCAGACCCCTCACTAGTTCTATTGCCCTTTTCTGGACTTACTCCAAGGCCTTGATGTCTTTCTTATGCTGAGGGGTTCAAAACTGAATGCAGTACTCAAAGTGCGGCCTCACCAGTGCTGAGTACAGGGGAGGGTACATATAAGTACATGTAAGCGTATGCTTGTATGTGTATGACTTTTTAAATGCTCCTGTTCTGGTGGTTAGTTCTAAAGTTTCTCCTGAAATGCTGCCGTTCTCACAACGTACACCTGAATTAGTGGAAACTATTCCATCTCTAATTCTGGGGTAGCTTGCACACCGTAGCTTTGCATAGAACTGCTTGCCTGTAATGGTGTGATTCCTGATACCAAGTTAGCAGCTGCTTGCTGTGAGGAATGGGGGGTTAGAGGCAGCAGGCTTGCTGTGTGTGCCTTTAGTTCCAGAGAATGCCCTTTCTTGCTTGCTGATATCTTTGTATCAGATATTGTCTCTGGAATTGCTTTCAGATTCATATCTTTGTTGTTTTAACTCTTTAAAAAAAACTTCCACTTGTTAGGATCAGATGCTTTAAAAAGGTAGATAGCTATTTTGTTTGCTACTAGTTTATTTCAGGGCCTATATGAGTACTATAATCTTTGTTTTTTTTCTATCTAGCAAACTTGCATTAGTGTTTATACAAAAGAGAGAGCAGCAAAATGTAGAATTCCAGCTCTGGAACTTCTGATTAAGGTAAAATATATTTTATAGTTTATCTTTTTCCTAGAAAAAATTAGAAAATCTGTTGTATTGATGCAGTTCTGCTACGTCAAGAGGAAGATCTGTGCACAACAACAGCAAAAGCATATTGATAGTCCAATATTAGATGTTAATAAAATACATGTCTTAATGACAAATTGACTTTGATATTCCTACAGTAGGTTGCTCAGATGTAAACATGTAATTTCTTCATCTATTGGCAAGACAAATTGCTTTGTGGCAGTCACAGATTTTTCTGTTTTCCAGTTTATCTTTATCCAGTTATTATGGTTCTTTAAGGAGAAATTTTCAAATTAAAAATACTGTGTTCCTCAATATCATGTATTACTGTGCGTGGAAAGTGGAAGAAAAGGACTTTTTCAGAACGCTTACTGCTGTGTGAACAGCAATCTTGTAATGTATTTCCTGTGAATGCGCTTAGACCTTTGTTTTGTGAATGCTTTTGCACCTGCTGAGTTGTGTTACTGAGGAACAAAGCTCTCTTCTGAGAGAGGCAGTTCTTCTACAGGTTAGTTTGGCTGTGCAGCTGAAGGCAGAAAAGTACAGAATGTGGTAAAAGCTGCTACAGACTCATAAGCATATGTGTGGTGGCTTTTTGTTTTACATGTATATGTGTGTCTGTGTGTATACACTATGTATTTTTCATGCGATCTGTACGTAATATATGACAGTAAGTATAGCATAATACAGCATGTTAACTATGAAGATTTATTTATTATGCATTCATAGGAAGATAGCTTCTTAAGAAATCAATTTCATGCCAATACTCTTTTTTGGACGAGTTACTTTAATCCTGTTTTGCTGAATGATTTATTTAAGTTGACGTTGTGCTTATGAACTGTGCTTTTATTTAGACCAAATAATACTGCTATCCTAATCCTAATTATTTTCCTAACTTTTCTTTCTTACTTATTTATTCCAGTTGCTCCAAAGCTTACGACATTCCTGTCTGATGGAAGAGATGAAAGTTGGGGAAATCTTTAATAAATTTTATGGGGAGCTTGCTATAAGAAGTAAAGTTTCTGATACAGGTAGATTTTAGTTCTCCTGCCTGCATCTTTGGTTTTATTTGTTTTTATTTGATCATTCCCCACATAAATTGGAATTGTATTCCCTTTGCAAGTGTGCTTGGAAATGGTAGCTGTCATATTTTAGAGCTAGTAAAATTTGTTCAGGTCTTCTGATTGTGGTCATGCCGTTTGCTGTTCTTAGTAGACCTGCATATATGTGTAAGCTATAGATGGGAACAGTTAGATAATTCAGTAGAGCAGTAATGATGTATATGTTATTTTACATTGGTGATGTAAAAGAATGCATGTCTCTGAATGTCTAAATCCTGGCAGTAATTCCAGCTTTCTTGTTGTAAACCAACTTATTTAGGTTGGTGGCCCTGCCTGTGGCAGGGGGTTGGAATTTGATGATTTTTGGGGGTCCCTTCCAACCTAAGCCCTTCTGTGATTATTTGCCCAGGTTATTAGATTTTTTTTTTCCAGGCTCACTGCTAACCCAGTGTAGCTGAACCTTACAGGCTAGTACTGTACGTGCTTCATAATGGTACGCACACCTACCCCTGTACATTTGAGCTTTTATCAATAAAGAGTAACTTCTAGGCTGCCAGTCCCGAGGGAAGTTCGTGTAATCGCCAGCTGTTGGCTAAAGCTTGTCATAACCTTATTCCAACCCTAACAATTGTTGTTCCACAGAGGTGCAGTTTTAGTTTGATAGTTCCTGCAGTGATCAACTCTAATGTGAGATCATCAGTCCCTGCCTTGAAGTTAGCATGTTGATAGGAGCTCTAGTCTGATGGCCTTTCAGTTTCAGTTAAGATTTTACCTTGACAGGTCTATCCCTTACACAGTCTGCTGTGCATGTGCAGAACCCAGTTAGACTGAACTCAAGCTCAGTAACTTCTGCTAGCTGTTGGCCTTAACCCCAGTGGGTTTTTCTAAGCCCTTTTAAAAAAGAATATTTATTAATGTCAAATAGGAATGCGTCTCACATCACATTGTATGGATATATAGCTATGTATTTATGTGTGCCATGAAGAGCCAGTCTTCCCACATGCTAATCATTAAGTAAAAACCTCAGGAATGGTTTTCTTGTGCTTGCAAGTTATGTAGTAATTGCAGTGGAAATGATAAAGGAAATAATATTTAGTAATATTAAATTACTTTCTAGTACTGGAGAAGATCTATGAGCTTTTGGGAGTTTTGGGAGAAGTCCATCCTACTGACATGATTAACAACTCTGAAAAACTATTCCGAGCATATCTGGGAGAGCTTAAAACACAGGTATGTCTGGAACTTTTTTTCAGGCTCTTTCATTGCTTTATGTTTGTTTTCATTTGGTATACGTAGTGCTGTATGTTGGATTAGTATTGTATCTACTACATCTTATAGAGATCTAACTGGATGAGCATAAATGCTTCCTAAGGGACTGCTTTAGTTCTCCAGTTCTGAAAAGTTTTCAAAGTAAAAATGTTAAGGCCATCAGACGGCAAATGATCAATTTACTGTAAGAAAAGATGATGCGTGATGATCATTGCAGTAGTGCCAGAGCAAAGTTACATTGCCACTCACTCAAAGCTTCTGATTTGGGCTCTATTGGCTGCTGAATCCTTGTGCTTTTGGGAAATACTAGAGTTGTGCCAGCTTCACTTTACTTTATTATTTACTTTCAAGAAGTTAGTATGTTCTATCTGAATTTTACTATGTTTGGCCTCGATGGGACGTATTTTATACTTGTTGAAAGATTTCTTATTCTTTTGTAGTTAAACGCCTTTCCAACTTATTTGAAATTTCTGAATACTGGATGTTTCTTTCATCTTACATTTGTAGCTATAGGTACTGACAGTTGGAGTGTGTTATTTTAACTACACTTCTAGGAACTGAGAAAGGATGTAAGTTTATTTTGGATTGAGGATACATCTATTTATATTTTTCAATTCTCACTTGATTTAGATGACATCAGCTACGAGGGTCCCCAAGCTACCTGTTGTAGCAGGATGCCTGCGGGGACTGACTGCACTCATGTACAACTTTACCAAATCTGTGGATGAAGGTATGTAGTTTTTCTGTATGAAAGACAGCTAACTATTACACAGCCAGCAAACAGCACTGTTTCTTGTTGTGTGCTCGGAACAAAAATTCTCCAGTGTTAGATGACTTACGTGAAAGCAAGGCCTATCCAGCTACATGATCCTTGTGGTCTGTCTGCATGTGGGATGGCTTGATTACAGTGTTTCTGTATGTAAAGCTTTGAAGTGCTACTTTCTAACCAGAAGTGGGCAGCGGAGACAGGTACACTGAAGCTGGAGTGCCATTTTTATACAGATAAATGTTTCCTTTAGAAGAGACTGAATACAGATGTACATTTTTTTTTTCATAGGCGCAAGTATTTCAGTAAAAAAAGCCCCACAACATCCATGCTCCTTGAGATACTTGAAGTTTTCCAATCCTATTTCTTCGTATTCTACCCTAGCTTTGGGTAAAAGTATCTTTGTCTACACGTAACCTTTTGTGTGTCAGTAATAAAATACTTATTGGTTTGTTTCACAGATGCTCAAACTTCAAAGGAGATTTTTGATTTTGCAGTGAAGGCTATCAGGCCACAGGTAGATCTGCTGTATGTTAATTTGTTAATTGCTCTTTCAATATGTTTATTGTATTATTCAGCTAATAAATTCATTAGATGAATAATAGTTTACATTTGGATGACTTTTTTTTTTTTTTTTTTTTTAATCTTAAGGTCGATCAGAAGCGATATGCAGTACATCTAGGTAAGACTGTAAATTATCTTAGTTTGTGCTTTGGGCTCTACCACTCATGTGATTAATTATTCTTTCAGGAGATGTTTGTTCTCTGTTGGCTCTCTCCATGTCTTTCCAGTCTTGTCTTCTGAGCTTATCAGGATCCAGATCTGGAGTACTTTAGGTTGGAATCTAAAGAATTAAATGTGTATATGGTTAAACTAAGTACATATAATTGGCTTATGATCAGAATTATACTTGTTGCCATTTGTCCCTCTGCAGTGAATACAAAATTGTGGTATGAGAAGGCTAGAAGTAGAAAGAGCAATGTAGCAAATTAGGATCAAAAAAGAGGGAAGCTGGGAACAAACAAAGCCTGCAAAGGCAATGAGAAACTGACCTGTGAAATATCTACGGCTTACTCAAAAAGTGCTAAAATGTGAGATTTCAGCACTTGGCCCTCAGCAACTGTGAGGTGTAAACTCTTCTTTAAAGGTAGTCTGGCTAGGTTAAACAGTTACATTCTTACAGATCTTAAAATTTAATTTATACCTAAGTTTGAGATTGTGAAATTACTTGTATTCTGAACAATTTGAAGGAGGAGTAGACTTGAGAATATGTCCTCAGCACAAAACCAAACCAAATCCTTGTGAAATGTGTGATCAATTATTTGCAATAAAAGTAAAGTCCCTTACTTTTTTTACTATTAATGAAGACAATCTGAGAACAATGCTATGATTTCTATTAAAAGAAGGGTATGTTAGAGAGTCGTTTTTGTGCTTAGGTTTTCAGTGTTTGGATACTGGTACTATAGCTGTTGGAAAAATACACTTTTATGCCTTCTAGTCATGGTAAATACACCCACCTGAAGTCCTGATGTTCACTTGAATTGTCTTGCCTGTTTTCAGACAGTGGAATATGAGGCTTTTAATGATAATTGTTTTTAAATTGCAGCTGGTTTACAGTTGTTCAGCTGGCATGCTGCTCAGTTTGGTACCCTGCTCTTGGACAGCTATGTCATGCTCTTTGAAACAATGTGTAGATGGTGTGGCCACACAAATCAAGAGCTGAAGAAAGCTGGTCATAATGCACTGGATTCATTCCTCAAGCAGGTATTGTAACTTTCCTGGGATCTCTGAGGCTAAATCAAAGTCAGGTTCTGTGAAGGAGAGGGAATATTTGCTGCTTGCAAGTTCAGTGAATCTAGTAATTACTTTGAAATACTTCATATTACGAGCTAGGTATCTTGTAGGATTTAATGTTATTTTCTGGGAATCCTGACATTTTAATATCTGCTCTACAGATGTCTTTAATGGTGGCGAAGGATGCAGAGCTACACAGGAGCAAATTGAAGTTCTTCATGGAGCAGTTCTATGGGATCATCAGAAGAATGGATTCGAGCAACAAGGAGCTGTCCATTGCTATCCGTGGATATGGGCTGTTTGCAGCAGTATGTGCAGGGATTTTGTTCTGATAAAGCAGCGTACTGAATGGATTTAAAGCTAAGATTCATATACCATATTTACGTGGAGAGCAAATTGTTTCAAGATGTGCTCCTAAGAATCACTAGTATTGTGATAGAGTAGCTGGTTCCTAGCTGAGTTCTTTCCGTTTTGCTGCAATTTGAGCAGAGTGCATTTGTTTTGTAGAATTTTGAGCGTTCATTGTTACAACTTAGTCTTTCTCTTCCAGGATATGAGTTTGAAGGGAATGAGTTAAAAATTAAGTGTTTAAGATTACTGAATTGACTGAACCGTATTAAAAATATCTGTTAGGCGATAGAAGAATTTAATTAGAAGTACATAACTTAAATACAAAAATAGTATAATTCTGAGAACTTTAAGAGGAAGACGAATCTTAATACTGAAATACCTGTAAGTCTTTAATGTGCACAGATCTTTAGTTAGAAACACTAACAGCTGTTGGCCTGGATAGACTGAATCTTGGTTAAGTTTCAGATGCTAGGTGAAGAAGCAAGTCTTGCTGCCACTGCAGTGAGTAATTGCAGAAAGAACACACATTGAGTGGTGGGTTCAGGCTCAAGGTAGACTATTTCACAGTCCAAACACTAAGATAATTCTGAGCTTACTAATTACTTCATAACATTACAGAAAAACGGTTCTACAAGTGATCAGTGGATGATTTTTGTTACTTTCTTAAGCAGATCACATTCAACCTTTAGCCTAACTTTTGTTTTCCATTGTTGCCTACATCAGTCTGTTATTCTTCTACTGTCAGTTTCCTGTGACTGGTTTTGCCTGTGTCCTGCTTCTTGGTTCTTTTTTCCCTAAGATTATTTTCAGACCTAGCTTATGCTAAATACAGATACCTATAGAATGATACCTAAGTTGCCGTGAGAGCATTATTATGTACCCCTAGTATTGTCTGGGATGCGCTCTGCTTGTTGGTAAGTTTAGAAGTAGTCTTTCGTCCTCTGTTTATGTAGATCCTGACATAACAGAAGTTGAGAATTCAGGCAGCTGGGTTAAATGTTGTTGTAGCCTGTGAGTGATAATTGGAAAGCCATTAAGGTACGCCACGTTTCTTTAATGCAGCTAGTTCAAATGTGAAGCTCAGTATTAGCATCTGTAATGCCCTATTTGATATGTTTAAAGCTGTGTTCCAGATACTGATTTCATGGGGAATTCAAAATAATTATTGTTATGATTGTTGCAGCAGAGACTTGTTTTTAGTGCTACAGCATGTTTGCTTGCTTGTGTGAAGTTGCTAAATGTTGTTTTGTTTTCTCTCTGTAAGCCCTGCAAAGCTGTACATCCTACGGATGTTGACGCCATGTACGTTGAGCTCCTTCAGCGCTGTAAGCAAATGTACCTGACGGAGGCAGAGACAGTGGATGACCATCTGTATCAGCTTCCAAGTTTCCTCCAGTCCATCGCAAGTGTGATACTCCATTTAGACACAGTAAGTGGAGTATTTAAAGTTCCAGTCAAAAAGTTTTTAATGCAACCTGCAATGTATGAGAAGGTAGTAACAGTGAACTTAAAATACCTGTGATGGAAGGTATTTCGTTATTTGAAATATTATGGCTTTAGCTCCTACAGGGTGGGAGAATATCAGGAGAATATTAGATTTTATTTGAATAGAGAAAATGCTTGAAATATACTCTTTCTTAATTGAATTTTTTAGAACGTACTGAAAGCTTCTGGTACTTATACTTAGTGTATTCTCCGAGGCTGATACTTTGATTTTCCTCTGTTGCTGTGTATTGTCTGAGTTCTAACGAGGGTTTTTTTTCCATATCCTATCTGAAACTGGGAAGTGAGGCTAAGGTGGAGATTATTTTGATTCTGTTTTCAGATTAAGGGTGAACAGATTTTACTGCTGTGTTTTTCTTGTTTAAGTAAATGGTACTTTGCTAATAAGATTACAATGGGCTCCATTGTAGTTCTAAACTGCTCAGGAACCACTTTTTTTCACGTGCTCCAGGAAATTTTCTGTTTTTCTCAATGTCTAAGATAAATTTGCCTGCTAAATCTTCTACTGTTTCTCAGAATAGGCCACAGTGTAAACTCTTGTGAAGCTATTTTGTTGTATTCGTATGTTTTTTTTGCTTATTTCTTCCAGATTCCAGAAGTGTACACTCCAGTTCTTGAACATCTAGTTGTGCTACAAATCAATAGCTTTCCACAATACAGTGAAAAAATGCAGTTAGTCTGTTGCAGATCTATAATAAAAGTGTTTCTAGCTCTCTCAATGAAAGGTCCTGTTCTCTGGAGTTTTATTGGCACTGTTGGTGAGTCTGTGATATTTGTTTTGATTTATTTTCTTTTCTCCCCCTTAATGATAAACTATTTCTAACAGTTTTACGGAAGAGCGGTTTGGAGTCATTAATGGATGGAAAAATGCTTCCTTTCTAATGAAAAAATAGAGTTTTTATTGTGTTCCTACTTTTTTTGGGGGGAGGGGGAGAAGGAGGGGAAGTTAGAGGGGAGGAATTTGGGTGGTTCAAATCCATTGCTGAACCACTTAGGAAGACTTTTAAGATTTGCTTTAGCTGACAGTGTGCTGATGATCAAAGGCAGGAGAATGTATTATCTGTAGGATAGGATGGCTTTCACAAAAAAAGAAGTACAAAAATCTGTTCAGTATTCTTTCAGTTACACTTATAAAATATCACAGAGGGTAGGGACAACATCACCTATATTAGAAATGTATGCATTTTAAGCTCTCAAACTTCACAGTAAAATATGAGAATTCCAAATATGCAGTTATTAAGATTCTAAGTGTGATAGTATTGGTAGCTGGCAATTCTAGTAGCTTCCAGCATGCTGACATTTTGTTATAATGATTTTTAGTTTTTCAGTTATTTTACAGTGGCTTTTCTGTTACCATGGCTTTTTCACTGTTTTCTTGTTTGTGATTTGGAGTGTGCTGTACAGCTGATGTTATTTTATTTTGTTGCAGTGCATCAGGGATTAATCAGAGTATTCTCCAAGCCAATGACATTTTCAAAGGTAAAATAACTTTTTAAATATTTTTCATCTAAATTTTTAGAATATACTATCCAGTTCTTGGACATCTAGTCCAGCAAACAGATCAAGGTCTAAAGCCAGAAATACTGTCAGTCTTGAGTGTCATCCCTTTTGTTACTTGTTTCTGGTCCCTACATCAGCATAATAACAATGTTTCTCTTGTAATGGATGTTATAGCAGGGAATATACATTTGTTCTTTGCAGTTCTTTGCTTAGGTCATCTAAGGAGGTTGTGGTTGATGTCACCCAGCTTTCTTCCAGGCTAGCAAAATTTGGAAACTCAAAGTTTTTCTCATTGTTTCTATCAAGAGGATGATAAAGCTCTTAAATCCTGTGCAGCAGGAATCTCTCACATAACTGACCACTGGAAGGACTTAGAATTTTTAAAAGATGATGATGCTTTTCTGTTCTTTTCAGATTGGTTAAATAAGAAAGCCAAACATTTCAGGTTTCTACATAGACAATTAATTTTACATGCTGTTTTAGCTTGAGTCAGGATGCTATATGTTATACAGTGTTTCTGAAAAGTACTCTGTCCTTTCAGGATGTTTTCAGAAAAGAAACTTCTGGATCAGAAGACTTCCCAGAAGCTGGAGAGGGTGAGACACCAAAATGGAAAGTACCAACCTATAAGGACTATCTGTATCTCTTCAGAAGTTTACTGAGTTGTGATATGATGAAGGTAAAGACATAGTTAACATGGTAATCCAAGATGAAAAGTAACCCTGAGACTTACTGTTGCTTTTCTAACCTCAGACTTGTTCTGGATGTCCTGCTGCAATATAACTTGATTTTTTTGTTGAATTTTGTCACTGATAAATTAGTTAAATAGGGATGAATTTAGGCTTCTATAGCATAAGAAACCTCTAAAGCCAGATTGTCTAAATCATTCAAGCCTTCGTTTGTAAATTCAAGAGTTAATTCTTATTGCTGTTTTGAAACACAAACCTTCTTCCTCCTACAAAGGAATCCATTTTTGAAGAAGAAAACTTTCTTACTGGAAATTCAGCACTGCAGTCTCTGAATCGGTTGCTGTATGATGAACTCATCAAATCTATTTTGAAGATTATTGAGAAGTTGGATCTGACTGTTCAGAAACTGAATGTCCATGAGCAGGTGAGACCTAATGACATGCCTATTAATTTCTGCTGTAGTAAAGGAACCAAGATCACATTCCTTGTTTTGTTTTCATTATGATTATATAGCTCCTTATAATGTCTTTGAAGTAATAGTCATATTTGTTAAAACAATTTACTTCATACTTTTTGATATTGCACTGCAGTATTAGCAGATGGAAACATGAGATTCAGAAGTAGCTGATAGGATCCGTTGTTACAGACTTTACTCTGGCATCTACTGGATTTTGGTTTTGTACTCACTTTTTCCTTATTGGCAACTATTTCTTTTTTATTAATTATTGATCTGCCAATCATCAGTTGTTTGTGTCAGACTAGATTGTAACAAATACAAAAAGCAGAAGAGTAATACAATTTATCTGGAAAAATGGTGTAAATGATTTCTGTGTTGTTTGAGATCCAGTGTTCTTGTTTCAATATTTCATTTTAGGATGAAAATGAAACCGACAATGTTTTTATTGAGCCTACTTCTGACCCTGCTTCAAACCTTCAGCCAAAGAAGCCTACGGACTTTATTGCCTTTATAAACTTGGTAGAATTCTGCAGGTACTAATAATATATCTTTGTGTAGTTAAAAAGTTACAAAATGATTGGAAGAAATTTAGAGGGAGTTTTATTTAAGAGCATATTTCTGACTTACGACCATAATCAATATTTCAGAGTGGTGATTAGCTGGGAAATTGTGTTTCAGACATCTGAGATGTGGGTAAAAAACACGGTAGCTCATCTGGAGAACAGGAAACATCATTTGATTATTTGGTTGTAATTATCTTTCAGTACATGTTGTAACTTCCCATATTACACTGGCCATATATACAGTAATTACTTCAGAGACTAGAAATGGTTGTATGCCAGGTAATATCAGGCATTAAATGAAAGGAACAGTGTTGCTTGTCAGTGCAGGTCCAGCTGATTTCCTATAGCAATACTGCAGTCTATTTTGGTAATGAAATGTGGTATTTTTGTGTGTTTGTACAAATTTGATAGTGAGGTGTAAGGAGGAAGAATTTGCTTTGCACTGTGAAGCAAAATAAAGATCTTCTTATGGTTACCTTGGATGGTGGCATGTAATTAGTACCTTGCTGTCTTTGGGGGTGCATTTTAGATACAGTGCTTGTCTTCCTGGTACTAATGTGAAAGTTTGGGAAGAGAAAAAATTATGTTTGAATAACATTCTTTTTCTTCCACCCCCATTTTTTTTTTTCCGTATGATTTGTGTGTGTCTACTTTAGAGACATACTTCCAGATAAACATGTTGAATACTTTCAGCCTTGGGTGTATTCCTTTGGTTACGAGCTTATTATACATTCAACGAGACTACCTCTTATCAGTGGATTCTACAAGCTGCTTTCTGTTACAATGAAGATTGCCAAGAAAATAAAATACTTTGAGGTGAGATGTCTTTTCCCATTGGAGATGTAGAGTGTTTCATTACTGGTGGGACAGTTCTTTATATAAGTCTTTTATGCATGTATGTGCAGTGCCAAAAGTTTATTATAACTGTTACCCACTGGCTTTCAATGTTTTGTGCTGTTTCTGATATGACAGCTATTGTACAGTGACAATGTTTCATCCCATATTGTGTAGCGCCCCACAGATCCCAGAACTGTTCTTGCTGCTGCAGGTGAAAGTGCATAGAAAGCCAACAATTAGACTAGAAGCTCTGTTTCTGAAGAAACACAATCCACATGTAATGCTTGTTTCAAAATCCTGAGCAGGGAGAGCAGAGCAATGGAGGAAGCGTGCTTGCCGTGCAGACAGAGGATAGTTTGGTTATTGGAAACAGTCTGGTCATAACAGAAAAGACATTTGGGTTAATTATTCAACCTCTTGAGTGTACATGTAGTATCTTGCTCATTGATTTCCACAGAAAGTGGATGTGCTATTTCTGATATGACAGCTATTGTACAGTGACAGTGTTTCATCCCATATTGTGTAGCTCCCCACAGAACTGTTCTTCCTGCTGCTGGTAATAGTGCCAAGTGAAGCAAAATTGATTCCCAATAAATATGTTGGTACTGTAGATGCTGTCGTGAGCTGCTTGCTTGCCACCTGCACATTCACACTTGGAGATTTTCTCTTTCTTTTATGACTTATTGAAGGAAAAGGGAAGTAGAAAATTAAGTGTTCGTGGTACTACTAAGCTTTGAGAGAATAAACATACATTTTAAGTTTTCAGTGATGAAGAGTTCCTTAGTTACAGATTTGTTATGAGTTCAACTTGTATTTTATGTTTGTGCTACGTTACTACAGATTTTAACACTGTTGATTTGTGGATTCTGTTGGTAGGGTGTCAGTCCAAAGAGTCTCAGAAAAGCTACTGAAGACCCTGAAAAGAGTTCTTGCTTTGCCCTGTTTGCAAAGTTTGGAAAAGAGGTAGGTTATTTTGCTGGCTAGCTTACTTAATCTGAAAATAAGCATAAATTACTCAGTCAAAATTGTATCTTCTTAAAAATCTTACAATATATATAATAGCAGTACTCCAGCTGTTTGAATTTTACAGTATAGGAGGGTTTTAAAATCTTGTTCTTGTTTGTTCTCAGTATCGGTAACAGTGTATTGGTCACTGAGTTATTTCTCATTTGTGCGTCAAGATGATTGTGCATTGAGTACTTCATGATAAACATCTGTGGGTGGATTACATTCCAATATTGTTTTTGAGTTGTGTATTTTACGTGGATGTTAATATGGGTAATATCAAGACGTCATGAAGTTTATGACTGTTCTTGGTATATTTTTCTGAATTTTAGGTTACAGCAAAAATGAAACAGTATAAAGATGAGTTGCTGGCATCCTGTCTAAATTTTTTACTCTCTTTACCCCATGACATCATCATGCTTGATATCAAAGCATATATTCCTGCACTGCAGGTAGGTCAAAGCAATGTGTAGTTAACTTTTTTTTTTCCTTCTAAAACATGTACCAAATTTTTGGGGCAAAGTTAGTAACCGTCAAACTTTGCATTACCTCCAGCATGACAGAGTAGAAATGGGTTGGTTTTCTGGATAAAGAAGTAAATTGTCTAAGTATGCCTTTGTGCTTGACTGACTCTGTTAGTGCCTGCATTACAATAGAACAGATATGTCCTGTGCTGATTTTGAGTGAGAAATTGAGGCGACAAAAGTTGCTAGGAAGGAAGATGTTTTATAAGCTCAGAGCTTGCAAATATGGTATCTCCATTTAAATTATAATACTCATTAAAAAGGAGAACTAATGGTTTTACATTTGACACACAGAATGCATTTAAGCTGGGCCTTAGCTGTACACCGATGGCTGATCTGGGACTGGATGCTTTGGAAGATTGGTCAGCTCACATCCCCAGGCATATCATGCAACCTTATTACAAGGATGTGCTACCTCTTCTTGATGGTTATTTGAAAAACTCTGCAACTGCAGGTATGTATGGGCGATTAATTCTTCATGGTTATGCTTAGAGACTTGAACGTGACATTCTTTTTAGTCTATATTGTTGTTCTTATAGTTGGAAAACTATTATTTCTTTTACCTCCAGAAGTTCACCATTATTTTTGAACTAAGATTTCAGTGGTTTTGTTGCTGTTGTTTCTTGTGGTCATTTGTTTTAAAAAACCACGAGTACATGCATGAGGTGCAGGTATACTAAGATAATATTTATATGCTGCTTTTTTTTAATTAGTTGAACCCCAAAATAACTGGGAAGTAAGGAAGCTTTCCCGAGCAGCCCAGAAAGGATTTAACAAAACTGTGATACAGCGTTTAAGAAAAGCAAAAACTTCTTCATTGGTAAGAACATTAATGCTTTTTAGAGTTGAAAGTGAATTAATCACTTTGCAGTGCATCTCATCCTCTCTCATATGTTTCTCTTTTTCTCGGGGTTATTTTTTACCTTACATCAGTCAATTTGTTGAAACCTGTTTAACAGTGTGGCTCATAGTGCCATCACACCAACACAGTTGGAAAGGTGTCACATTCTAGGGTGAGAATGAGAGAGATGCAGGGAAGGGGAACTTCCAGAAATCTGTTTGGTTTCATTATATATTAGTCTGATATTGATTCTGACTTAACAGTTTAACTGCATACACATCAGATATTAGTTTGCACGCACAAAATGCTATTTGTGCATACTTGCTATTTGAATGTGTAACTTTCTGTTGTTATTACCTTGTGGACAGGTTCAGTCTTAGAAGTCAAACATACCAGTCATTTTGACCAGTGTCTTCTCAAGTAGCTCCAAAAAAGCGTAGTCTTATTTGTATATGCCAGGTGCAAACTTACTTTTAGGTATGAAACAAATAATTGCTTCTAATACATGTATTATGTAACTCTTTCCAGCTTAGTAGTCTTTAAACAAAATAAAGAAATTTTATATCCCACACAGGCTGTTAAAAATGTAAATTTTAGGATCTTGGGTTAAAGTGAAAAGTGTAATTTTTACTTCAGATTTCTTATCACTTTAGATTATTACATTTTACCTGTGCTGATAAAATTTTAATCATTACTTGAGAAGTGTGATTGAAAGACCACGGAATGTCTTGAAGGTGTTTTCCAGTGTTTCCTTCTGCTTATTGAAATTAATGGTGCTTTTTTGTTTGATGCTGCTCCTTCTCTTTTCTTTACTGTTCCTTTTTTATCCATACACTAGTAAGTGCTATTAATCCTTTATTCACTCTGTCAACGAACTCATCTGTAGATAGACATAATTCTTCCTTCATTAATATCAATCTTCTGAATTATTCAGGATGACAATCCCTCCTTGGAAGCAGTAAGAACTAGAGTGGCTCGCCTTCTTGGCTCTTTAGGAGGGCAGATCAACCACAACTTAATTACGGGTGGGTAACCTAAAAATATTTATATGCCTCTGCTCTGTCTCTTGAAAGTTAAGTTTAGTGACATCTGAACACCATTTTGAGAATGCATGAGTTTTTCAAGGAAAGCTATTTATTTATTTTGACAAAACTGCTTTTATTGAATTTCGAAGTTAAAGAGAACAGAGTATTAACTAACTTACAGAACGCAAAAAACCTGTGTGGAAATCTCACATTAAAGGAAGAAAAATCACCCACATATGAGCATATGGTTTTATTTACTCATACCTCGCCTTCACTCTCTAGCTGTAAAACTGTTTTGAAATCTCTCATGGTTTACAATTCCTCAACCACTTGTTCCCATCTCCTTATTATGATTCTTGCTTAATTCGCTTTTGTGACCTGTGAGCTGTGTAAAACTGTAAGTTTACTTCTTGACTTGTCAGTTTAAGGTGCACCATGGTTTCAGCAGATCCAGGTGTTAGAACTTTTAATGTTTAAATTTGTCTTTTCTGCTTTTAAGAACAATTTTATTTCTGCAAAATGACAGGATGAGAAGTAATGGCCTTTAAGTTGTACTGGGGAGGTTCAGGTTGGATATTAGGAAAAATGTCTTTTCAGCAATAGTGGTGGCGATTTAGAACAGGTTGCCCAGGGAGGTGGTAGAGTCACAATCCCTGGAGGTGTCGTGTGGATGTGGCACTGAGGGCTGCGGTTAGTGTTCACAATGAGGATATGCTGATGGTTGGACTAGAGGAAATTAGAGGTCTTTTCCAACCTTAATGATGGTACAGGGTCTGAAGGAAGTATGGCAGTTTTCCCTGAAGTACCTTGGAGGACAGAGCCACAGGTGTGGTTGTTCTCTGTGCAACTGATGGGGTCTTTATGTTGGATCTGCTTATCTGATCTGTATTACACAACGCTTATTTTTTGTTCTGATATTTTCCAAACGCTTTAGCCACCTCTGCAGAAGAGATGATGAAGAAATGTGTGTCCTGGGACACCGAGAACCACCTGAGCTTTGCTGTGCCATTTGCAGACATGAAGCCTGTCATCTACTTGGATGTGTTTCTGCCTCGTGTGACTGACCTGGCTCTTTCTGCAAGTGACAGACAAACAAAGGTATTGATGTCCACACGTGTCTTTCTTTATGCTAGCTGAGAAGTACTGCATAAAGTAGTGCCTTCCTTGTTAAGGAAGGCCTGTTTTAATCAGTTCAGAGGTACAAATGTGCTGCTTCTGTGCTGATTCATGATACTATTATTCTGATTGTGTAAAACCTAAAGAACAAACATTGCTATAAGCGCTGTCAGACAGCACTGTGCCTTTTTGAGTTAGACTTAGGATAAAAATGAAAGTTTTAAAATAACTGATCTTTGTTGTTGCTTAATGTCCTTCCCATGTCTTCCTTGTGAGTTTGTGGGCTCAGTCCAGCAGAGCACAGAAGTAAATACCTTGCTTCTCTGCTGGGTTGAGATATTGATATCCTCGAACACACAATGAGGATGACTTCTCTAGAGATGCATTTTCTCCTTTGGAAAGTGACTGCACATCACAGAGACTCTAAAATATCAGGAGTGAGATCAAGTAGAGCGTGTGCAGATCATTTGCATAGACACAATCTCTTTCTGAAAGTGACTTTTGCACAGATAGAAGTATTTTCTCAAGTACATCCTTTCTTTTGACTCTTTTCCTCCTGCCCACAATTTTGTCTTGCCTTTGGTTATGCATCCTTTACTTCCACAGGGATTTTTCAATTTCAGGTTGCAGCATGTGAACTGCTACATAGCATTGTTGCATATATGCTGGGGAAAGCATCTCAGATGCCAGAAAGACAACGGGGTCCACCACCCATGTATCAGTTATACAAACGAATATTTCCAGTACTGCTTCGTCTTGCCTGTGATGTAGACCAGGTAAAAATAATTACTCCTAAGCATTTTAGTTTGTTTCATATACCTCTGTGCATAGAAATTAATCTATAAATTTGTTTACAAATTATTCTCAGAGAGTAATCCTACACATGACCTTTTTAATTTCAATTATAATGCATGTTTTTAAGCTGAAATTCCACTTTAGGGATAGTTTTCCAGGGTTTCTGTAGAGGGGGATAGGAGCCTTTTCAAATACTTCAGTAATGGAGTGCAGTCCTGAGTGATAGCAGTGTACGTATATAGGAATGTCTTAGGAATGAAATTCCAAGATTAATTCCAAGAGTTTGTTGTATTAACTGTTCTTCATTACTGTATTTGTTTTTTGGATTTTTCTGTAATAAGTTAATCTGGGGAGAAATTGATTCATTCGCCTGTTGAATGAGCACAAAGCTACAGTCTTCAAAAATGGCATCTGGGAGATTCTATCTGCATTATTGAAAGCTGAGGAAGAAATATTTAATTCAAATATCTCAACTTGATATTTATCCTCCTTACCTAAAACAAAAGAGAAGTCTGTATGGCACGTAGGTTCAGCTCTACTGAATTTATAGGTGATAGGTGCCTCTTCAGACTGCTGCCTGGGGCCAAATGCCTGGCATTTGGATTTAATTTTTATACCAAAGAGTTCTGTTACAGTGTATGGGATACTATGTTACCCATTTAGGTGAAACCCTTTCTGCTGCCATATGGCTGAATGTAAATTGGAATAGATAATATCTGTTGGTACAAACCAATGCACAGTCATTGTGTATTGTATTACAAGCATACATCCATGCGCATGCAAATCTACTGAATGGTTCTTCATGTTGTAGTGTGGCATTATTTAATCAGGTTAACTTACAAGGTAGAACTGTTGAAATCTATTAAATTAGAATAATTTAAAGGGTTAGGATTGAGAGAGATTTTTATGAGATCAAAATACAGCTTAAAAGCAAGCTTTCCTGTTTCTCTGGCTGTATATCAGTCAGTGGTTAGTAATATTCTGTACCTGCTTCAAAGTTTTATATTGCAAGTAAGCTTGGAGATCTTTTGAGACTAGTTAAATAGAAAACAGCAAACCAGATTTATTGTTCTTTTTTTTTTTTTTTTAATCCTTTCATGCGGAAAAGCTACATGAAGCAGATTATTCATTTTACAGACCCTTTTTGAAAAAGTATTTTTTTGTTCTTACACATTTTGAATAGCAGAATAATGGAGAAACATGTTAATCCTAGAAATGTAGTTGGCTTTTTGTATTTTCAGGTAACGAGACAGTTGTATGAGCCTTTAGTCATGCAGCTCATTCACTGGTTTACAAACAACAAGAAATTTGAAAGTGAAGATACAGTGACATTTCTGGAAGCTATCTTGGTAGGTCATAGATCTTCCTATTTCTTTTTTTTTGTGCCATGTGACTTTGTTTTTAACTAGCATCACTGTACTACTGAAAGAAGCAAGAGCATATACACTGATATAATAGCAGCTTATTTTTCAGAATAAAGGTTAGCAATTTATCAATTTTATGACCATTTTGTGATTCTCAACTGTGACTTTGATGACTTTTTCCTGTTACTTTGACACTGTCAGAAGGCAGCTGGTGTCTTCATGGTCTATGTAAGAGTAATGGAATGCTCTTTTCATAATCAGTGTATACAAGGAACTACTAGAATACCATTTTTCCCCAAGCCTGAAGGAAAGTTGCTTGTGATGTGTATTTAATTTTACTTTATGCTGCTTTGATTTCGCTAGGTGAAAAAGCTTTAAATTTTATTTATGTATTTGTCTATCTATCTATTTATTTATTTATTTTTGCACTGACCTGAAGGTCTGAAGGTTTCAGGGTACTTTTTGTAGAGGAAAGTCAGTGTTAGCACAGCGTCTCTAATGCAGAGAAAACAGGCTTATCAGAAAATGGAATGCCTCAGCTACCTAACCAATTTAGAAGCTCTGACTGAGATGGGAAGAGAAGCCCGAATCTTTGAGGCTGAATCCAGTGCTGTGAGGGCTGGAAATGCTGTCCTTCCTCTGGACCATATGAGTTCTGAAGCTTTATTTCTGGGAAATTAAGCGCATTTTTAAACTACTTAAAGAAAAATTCTGTAAGCTGCTCTAACACTGCACTAAAAAAATGTTGTGGGTTTGTTGGTTTTTTTTTTTCTTTTTTCATTCTTGCAATGAATTATCTTGCTTAATTTCAGAGTGGCATAGTGGATCCAGTTGACAGCACTCTGAGAGATTTCTGTGGTCAGTGTGTACGAGAATTTTTGAAGTGGTCTATTAAGCAGACAACACCGAGACAGCAGGAGAAAAGCCCAGCAAACACCAAGTCTCTTTTTAAAAGATTATATAGTCTTGCTCTTCATCCCAGTGCTTTCAAGAGACTTGGTGCAGCGCTGGCTTTCAACAGCATCTACAGAGAATTTAGGTGAGTAAGCAGAGCTTGGTACTGTAACCAACTTGAACTAAAAGCTCAAGGAGGTGAAAAGAATTCAGTGTAAGATCCAAACAGTCATCTACTCACACTCATTCTATTCATGTATACAACAGCTGTGAAACTGTGTTGTTGAGATTATTCTTTGATTTAATTATAAATTTTTATCATAGATTTATAGTGAGTTATTTGTCTTTTAAAAGCACTCAGTAAGTCTTCACTGCCATTCTTATAGATGGTTTTGGTGTATTTTTTTATGTAGGTGTCTTGTGCAGTTTATTTCTGCAGCATTTTAATTTGTTTTTAATTATAATTTTGTAATTAGTGCTTCTACTCAAGTTTCCTATCATTTATTTCTGATTTTAAAGGGAAGAGAATTCTCTGGTGGAACAGTTCGTGTTTGAAGCATTGGTGGTATTTCTGGAAAGTCTGGCTTTAACCCATACAGATGAGAAATCATTGGGTAAGCTATAATTAGCTACAACAGAAGTGTTCCAGTTCAATTTTTATTTAAAAAAAGAAAAAGAAAAAAAAAAAATAAAGAAAGCCATGAATTAACTGTGGGAGAAGGGAATGTGCCTACTTTGCACCAATTTCTTATGGTAGAGAGCTAATTTGATATCTAGTTAAAAACTGTTTATGTCAACTCCTTGCAACAGGTAAATGTGGAAGATTTTTTTTTTTTTATGCTTAATTAAAAAAACATTTTTCATGTTTGCTACGATATACACCTTTATAGTAACAGTAATAAATACTGATAGTATTTATGATGTGAGATCTAATTTTATAGTTGCATGATGTGAAAATGTAGGTTCTTAAGAATTTTGAAGTCTGTTCTTTTAAGACAAACACAGTTCTCAAAAAGTGCAGTTTCTCTATATTCTATGGAATATTTTTTATCATTTTGTCATTCTTGGCTGCTATGTAATTATTCTGTAAGACAGCATGCATGAAGATTCTGTCACCTCCTCCACAATACATACGATTCTTCAGTATCCAGTAAATCTGCTTTTCTTTTTCCTCATGCTCTGGCTTTCATCAATTAATAATAATTAAAACAGCTGAAATTTCATGTTACAAAGCTTCATTTCTTTCAGAGAAACAGGTGGGGATATCACAGAAATAGCCCCAAATAAATATTTTGTGGAAACAGTTTACAGTTTAAGTGTAAGAGCAAAAAGAAGAATATGTGTTTTTATAGCAGAGGCCACTCTGCTATTTTGTGGTCTTGTCCTTCAACCTTGAAAAAATTGCTGTAGCAGAGAATGGTGTAGGTAACAAACATCCTGTGTGTGTCAGCCTCTTGCACTATTTCTGTGGTGATAAATGTGTTAAATTAATGGAGGTATTATTTATAGATGCATAAATGCATATTCTCTCCTTCTAACAGGTACCACCCAACAATGTTGTGATGCTATTAATCACCTGAAGCGCATAATCAAGCATAAAGCACCTGCTCTGAGCAAGGAAGGAAAACGGCGGGTGCCACGGTTAGCAGTTTGACACTCTTGTTTTTTGAATAATACACCTCTTGAACAGTGATTCTGGTTAGGGAATTCCTCCTGTGACTGCCACTAATGGACGTATATTCTCACAGTGTCGGAGGAGAAATTCTCTTTTCTGCTAATACGTCTGTTGAACTACTGGAGGGAAATGCTTGATGTGATCTTAGAGGATCATAATAGTTGTTCTTTCATCTGGTGTGGTGAGCTCAGAATGGATAGCTTCCTTTCATTTTGAATGGATGGAAGAAAAGAGAAGAAAAGCATGTTTCTCACACAGTTATGTTCAAAATAATGTCGGTAGTGGAGGAAAGTTCTTCTGAAACTTTTATTATTGCTGTAAGTATTAGCAGGAGTAGGACTACCTACAGTAGGATGTTATAGATAGCAAATAGAGACATGACAAGAAAAGTGGAAGAAGCAAGAGTGGATTCAGTATCACAGTAGATGTTCTGATTACACAGTGGACTCTCTTTTAAGCAGAAGGCTGGACTTGGAAATATCCTGAAGTCCTTTTTGACCCAAACTGTTCTGTAACCTACAGAAACTGGCAAGTAGAATCTGAGATGTATCTGAGCTTACATGTAGTGAACAGAGAGGAAAATTTGTGTTATAATTTAAATCACTTTTGTCTTCATTTGTTACAATAAGAAAGAAAGAAAGAGACCTGGTTTTGTTTTTTAAACTGTTGATATAAAGATGGCTCTCTAGGACTTCAAATCAGAGTGGGGGAAAAAGAAAAAGCAGTGTAGGCTATGCTTGTGGGAGAGCTCTTCCTTATAATGCATGTGGGTTTGGTAAGACAGATAAAAAGGATGTACATAATGCTCATGAAACACTGATTTTATTTATTTATTTCTTTATTTATTTTTCAACTGGAAGATGACAGTTTCTTGTTAGATGTCATGAATACTATTAATTCCAAATACTCTTGTTTAGGGGATTTCCAGCTACTAAGTCAGTGTGCCTTCAGGATGTTGTCATGTGGCTCTTAGTCCAATGTGGACGACCTCAGACGGAGTGTCGACATAAAGCCATGGAGCTCTTTTATGAATTTGTTCCTTTATTACCAGGTATTATAAGTTGCATTATATTATTACCTCATCAGTGACATTGACGCTGGGGTTGAATGCACCCTCAGCAGAGTTTGCTGATGACTATAAGCTGTGTGGTCTGGTTGATACTCCAGAGGGGAGGAATGCCATCCAGAGAGATGTAGACAGGCGTGAGCAGTGGGTCCAGGTGAACCTTGTGAGGTTCAACAAATCTAAGTGCAGAGCCTTGCACCTGGGTCACTGCAACCCTCACTATCAGTACAAGCTGGGGGATGTAAGGATGGAACACAGCCCTGCTGAGAAGGACTTGGGAGTACTGGTGGATGGTAAAGTGGACCTGAGCCAGCAGTGTGCAGCCTTGCAGCCCAGAAAACTATATATACTGGTCTGCATCAGAAGAAGTGTGGTCAGCAGAGTGAGGGAGGTGATCCTGCCCCTCTATTCTGAGCTAGTGTGACCTCAGTGGACCTGGAGTCCAGATGTAGAGTCCTCGGTACAGGAGAGTCGTAAACCTGTTGGAGCACATCCAGAGCAAGGCCACACAAACATGCAAGGAATGAAACACCTTTCCTATGTTGACAGGCTGAGAGAGCTGAGGCTGTTCAGCCTGGAGATAAGAAGGATCTGGGAAGACCTGAGAGCAGCCTTTTCAGTATCTAAAGGGGGGGCTATAAGAAGGAAAGGGAACACTCTTTAGCAGGATCTGTTGTCATAGGACAAGGGGAAATGGTTTCAAACTAAAAGAGGGGTGATTTAGACTGGATGTAAGAAGGAAAGGTTTTTTTACAATAAGGGTGGTGAGGCACTGGCACAGGTTGCTGAGAGAAGTACTGGAAGCCTCTGTTGGAGACACTCAAGGCCAGACTGGATGGGGCTCTGAACGACCTGATCTAGTTGTAGGTATCCCTGTTCATTGCAGGGCATTTGGACTAAATGACCTTTAAAGGTTCCTTTCAATTCAGATGATTCTAGGATTCTGTGATCCTTGCTTTCTAAATGCTGTGCATTTCTTTTCTATACATTTTCTGGGCAATATATTCTTAGAAAAAATACTTTTGAAGTAAATGTCTCCTCACTGCTGTTTAGGTGCTAATGTTGGAAAGCAAATGTGAGAATCACAGGTTTTGGGTTGGGGTTGTGGGCATGGAAGAGACATTTATTGAAGACTTCCTTCTGGTCAGGAAAAAGAACTTCTGGGCCTGGGGCTACTGTTGCGTATTGCTATGAAGGCAGCATTTGCTGACTGGGAAATAGTGGGAGCAGCTTGTACATTAGCCTCTTCCTGGTGGTTAACTTCAGTGGTATGATAACTTCTATACTAGAAGATCCAAATGAAAACACAAAATTTGACTGTGATAGTCCATTTGCCTGCAATTCCTTGTTACTTGGAAATGAGTTATTTTCCTATAGAATTCAGATGTGTTTTTTACTTCTATCAGGAAACAATTCTCCATCTTCTTGGCTGGCTGATGTTTTAAAAAAGAAAGACGTTTCTTTCCTTATGAACAAATTTGAAGGAGGTGGCAGTGATGCCAAAAGCCCATCTGGGATTCTTTCTCAGCCAACACTCCGTAATATGCAGGAGCCCTTTAGTTTACCAACTGTCATGCGGTGGATGGACATGTTCTTAGCAGCACTGGACTGCTACAATACTTTCTTTGAGCTGCGAATGATCAAGCCTCATGAAATACTGGGTGAGTGATTAACAGTTGCATTACGGTGAGTCATGCCTGTTACAGAGGAGTAGCTCCAGGAGGAGTTCCCACCTCAGACTTAAAGCCTTTGTCTCAAATATGGAATTACTGAATTTTACAGACTATCTCAAAGATCTCAATGACAGTTGTGTTCTTTGTTTGTTTGTTTGTTTGTTTTTTATGAAGTATTTTGTTAATGCTGTAACTTTAACTTTCTGGAGGGAGCTATGAGAAAGCGATGAAAGAAGTCCCTTTTTACTTCAAGCCTTTAAGTCAATTTGTGATGCTTCAGCTTGAACTGCTTTGCATTTGATTGTAATACCTTATGTAAACACTGAGTCTTAACCAAGAGGTTTTCTTAATGTTTCCTTCACTTCTGACCAAATACTTTTCATCACTGACAGCACAGTTGCATAAAAGTCTCCCGCATATAGTAGGTAGTCTGCCTGTGTCATCTCTGTCTTTATTAAAACAATATTATAAGATCTTTATTAGATGCTGTATAATCAATGGATATTAAGATGTTATAATCACAAGAGAGTTAAGCAAAATAGACTAGGATAATAAGGAGAATAAATAGAAGGCTTACCTACAGAAAGCACCAGAAGAAGGGATCTCCAGACGAGATCCTTCCCCACTGGTAGCCAGCTCTTAAATAGGTCTAGGAGTGGTAGAGCCAGGCTCCATCCCTTCCGGCAGCACAGGTGAATTGCCTTCAGCTGTGCTCCTCTGGCTGACTCATGGCTCGCCTCAGGTGATCAGAGGTTCAGGCTGTGACTCAGCAGTTCCCATACAGATGCAGTTAGTATACAGCCAAGCTATTCAAAACTATAGATTTGAAACTTTCACCCTTATTACATGTGCCTGAATGATCATTGATAATTACATGCTTATAATGATCAGTAATTAGAAAGCTACGCTTTACTGACCAGAATGTTAATATTTGCAAATTACATGCAGCTTTCAGGAAGTACTTGTGTGAGACGCTGTAGTTTTTCTGTTCATTATCTCAACACACCTGTTTTCTTCCTTATATAAAACAATATATAGAAAAGTTGTGAGCTGCTATATCATTTCTGCTTACTGTGATTCACCATAGGTGTAAATGACAGGTCCTCATTCTTGGAAGCAGTGGATTTCTTCCTTGAAACTATTGCCTTGCATGATATTCATGCAGCAGAGCGGTGCTTTGATTGCAGATCGAGAGGCAACATATTCAGTCCTCAAGAGAAAGAAGTGTATAATTACAGTAAGTGTACAATTATCGTGCGAATCATGGAGTTTGTCACCATGATCCTGGAAACATGCCAGCAGGATTTCTGGAAGGTAGGCAGTGAAATCTGTAGTGAGTAAAAGATACAAATTGTATATGCAATTAGATTGATTTTTTCACAGTGAGGTTAATTTGCTGGATATCTTATCCTTAGTGGTGCTTTGTTTCAGATTGGTAACTAAGCATCACCAGCTGTTACAATCTTTGCATGTAAGAGAAAGTATTCTGCAAAGATCACTTTTAGTGGTTGACATAGTTTTGAATAGAGGGGTGAATATTTCCTGTGTATTCCAGTAAAGAAATTGACTGTGAGATTGTTCTGCATAGAGTACTTGCAATGAATATTTTTTCAGGAGTCCTGATTGCCTTAAGTTTGTCAAGGCAATAGTTACTTAAATCAAAAAGTGACATTGTGGCAATTTTTTCTTGAATTTAGAAAAAAATGTTCAGATCTCTTAACTTGCCTAGCTTGGATGTAATGCAAACCATAATTAAAGCTATAGAATATAGTATTTGTGAAATATACAGTGCCAGATATAGTTCTGAGACTGTCTTTTGTTTTAAGCAAATGTTTAATGGTGTGCACACGGATGTACATCTGGATTTCCAGGTGATTACAGATGTATGATCAAGACTGAAATAGGCATATGTGGATATAAAAAGATTTCAATTCCAATTTGATAGCATACATCCTATGTATTTTTATAGATACTTTATTTCTATGCATTAGTACAATTCATTGAAATCCAGATATTTAATCAAAGAAAGATAATGCCATTTCACTAGAATAGTTAATGTTGCATGTTATGTTTCCTTCTAGCTAAAGGGAGCAATGCTAAGTAATGAAGAGTAAAATAGTTCCGAATGCTTTTAGGATTCCTTAAATTTTCTTTTAATGTTTTATTCTTTCTAGCTACTTGAGAAGGAATTGCTTAATGCAAACTTTGTAGAGCTTCTGGTGATGACAGTGTGTGATCCATCACATATAGGATTTAATACAGCTGATGTACAAGTCATGAAAAATCTCCCAGATATATCAGTGAGACTCTTGAAAGCTTTGATGAAATCTCCCTATAAAGAAAATTTGCAATTATGTTTAAGAGAAAGAATCACCCCACAGAGGTAAGTAGGAGCTTTTTAGTAAGCAAGTGCTCAGAACAGATGAAATTGAAATGAGAAGTGCAAAATAAATGATATTCTGTACAGTTGCAAATGGGTATCTCCACCACTCTAACATTATTGCTTCTCTTTTCTTATTAGCTTTGAGGACCTTTTTTCTGTTGATCTGTTTAATTCAGATGAGCGTTTTGATCAAGTTAGGTTTAGTGCTGTTCTTTCTGCCTGCAAGCAACTCCAGAAATCTGGTCTGCTTCATTCTGTTCTTCACAATCAGGTAACTGTTTATCCAGAAATTAATTCTGAATATTTTTATAAAGATAAAAGCTTTACACATGTAAAAGTGTAATATGAAAACTGAGAACGGAATGGGTAAATTTATGTGAAATGAGATCAACAGTGAAAAGCTGATGTTGAATGGGACCAGAAATAAATGCTTTATGCCTATTCTACAAATCTGGGTGGCATAATATTGAGGTGTGAACAGTCTTTGTCATCATGGCTGTCTTCCTCTAGTTTCTAGGGCCTGGAGGCAACTAGAATCTACCCCAAATTTTTGCTTTCATTGAGCTTTGTAGGAGCACATTTTCTTTGATCCTCAAAAATCCTGAGACATGTTTTTAAATAGCAATTCTGCAATCCAAAAAGCAGTATCTTGTTTTGTGTAAGACTGTTTGTGCTGTGAAGAAATGTTGCACCAAGTCTCTGGAACACTGGAAAGGGTGAACTTTTTTCCAAGGACAGGAATGTCCATTGGCTGATCAGAAGCAATGCAGTGGGTCTGAGTTGCAGGAAAACAGGATAGAGAGCAGTTAGGGATAAGGGTGTAGGTTACATTGCTCAGAATTATTATTTCTAGTAAGTTTCTGATTGTAGTCAAACAATTAGGGCAATTTAAAGAAAACATTAAGCAGAAGGCATAAGGACTGAAAGAATTTGTCAGCTGCTAAGCATGTGGCTACATTTGGCAAGTAACAAACCCATTTCATTTCTGTGTGTACTTGCCATCCATCTTTTATGTCTGAGAATCTAGAATTGAGATTATAGCACAGCAGTTCTCAAGGAACTGCGTGGCTTACCTCCTAAAGCTCACCCATTCTCATTGAGCTTTTTATTTTGTTCCTGCAGTATTGTTCTCCTCTCCCAGATTTTTTTCAGATCTGAATCATTTGGAAATGTTTTGAACCTTGTGCACTGCACAATTTGATTAAAAGCTTTGCTGTTCAATTAGAAAGGAGTCTTGTATGTATTTGCATTGCTTTATGAGAAATCACAGAATTGTAGGGGTTGGAAGGGACCTCCAGAGATCATCGAGTCCAACCCCCCTGCCAAAGCAGGTTCCCTACAGCAGGTTGCACAGGTAGGCATCCATGCAGGTCTTGAACATCTCCAGAGAAGGAGACTCCACCACCTCCCTGGGCAGCCTGTTCCAGTGAAATTGGCTTGGAATTTGTGTTTCTGTTACCTAGACAGATAAATTAAAAAGTCTTTGTGTTATTTTTTCAGCTTATATTCATTGGCACTTTTTTTTTCCTATAGGGTGAAAGGCCTCATCCCTCAATTGCCTCTAAGCTTCTTTCAGTTGTTTATAAAGGCATTGCACCTGGGAGTGAAAGGAGATCTCTTCCAGCAGTAGACATCAGCAGTAAGCGATTAGCTGATAGACTCCTGCAGCTTGCCTTTGCCATTGATGACCAGGTAGGATGTGGTTCTCCAATCTGAATACTTCATCCCAAACTTTCTATTTTCAGGAACTATCCTGTAGAATAACCAGAATATATATATTTTAGGTAAACAAAGCTTTATTCATACTCCTACAGAGGAGCTACAAATGCTCTCTGGCTTAATCAAGGGACAAAGGGAAATTTTAAGTAGCAAGCATTTCAGTATTTTGTTTATGCTTTATTACTGTATTTCATGGTAACATGAAACCATTTGAGATGGGAGCTTTTTTAAAAAAGGCAGTGTGGTTGGTTTTGGTTGTTGTTTTTTGGGGGGGCATTTTTGTTGGTTTTTTTTTTTTTTTTTCCAGGAAATTTGTGAAACTAAATACATTTGAGATAACTCTGGTGCTGTCTTACATTTTACAGTGTGAGGAACTAGTAAGTCTGCTGTTGAACTCGGTGGAGTTATCTGTGCCATTATCTGAAGCCTCAGAGAGAAACTTTGTCAATTTTTCTCATGGACAGTATTTCTACAGCCTGTTCTCAGACACCATTAATCAGCAGCTGCTAAAAAATCTGGATGTGGTAGTAATCCAGCTTATGGAATCATCTGTCAGCAATCCCCAAATGGTATTAAACTTCTAACATTTCCATATGAATTTGTCCTTTCAAATAAGTAGTAAAGCTTCTTTGTTATGGTTGGATGTAACTGAGTGTCTTCAGTTGCACTTGGGAAGCATGGTATTGATAGGGCTTTTTAGTGGTTTATTTTGTGTTTTTTTTGTTTGCTTTGTTTTGTTTTGGGTTACAGCCTGTTGGCACTGACTTCATGGTCCTTGGCAACCTGATTTGAGTGGAAAATGCTTGCCTGTTAATTACTCTGAACTCTATGAATTTCAGGAATTTTGCGTAGTACTTCATCTGAAGAATATCCTTTCAAAGCAAGTCTGATCGTTCCCATTTTTGTGTACTATGTAAAGGGCTGCATTGTGAAAGATTAATGAGTAATACAGTCCTTTGAGGCATTTATTCAGTTTTATGTGATTGTTTAGTTTGGTAAGAAAAAAAAATATATTTAATGTACCCATACAAATTCACTGAAATCACAATCCTGATGACAATAATCCAGTTGAATTGCTAACTAATATAGAGGAAAATGCAGAATTCAGGCTTAGAAGTTGGTGATAAGTAGTAATTTGTCACATCTTAAACTCTTAAAGGAAGAGGATTGGAATGTACTTGTTCATAACTTGTTTGAAGTTTTATTTCTGTTTTCAGAGTTTATGCAAGTAAGTTATATATGTGACTCTCCCATTTCTCAGTTCCGTGCTAACTTGTATTTTCAAATATTGATCCTCAAAGTTACTCTGGGTTATTATTTGTTTCTCTGTATTCACACAAAATGTATTGGTGCTTGATTTAAACAGGAAGGAGTATGGTAGGTGTCTCTTTTTGAAAAGTAGGTGCTTCTAAATACCTACACAGTGACTCCTGTATCCTGTTGAGATTTAAATCTAGCATTGCTGTGTGATGCAGTAAATTGAAAATCCTCCCCTGATGTGTTAGCTTGACTTAATTTGAAAGTTCCTTTACTAAGTTCTTATTTTCTGTTAAGTGTAGTTTTAATTAAGGATTTGGAATAGAATTAAGATTTTCTAATTTTAGATCCCATCTTCAGCTTTTTCACAAAGTCAAATTAGGGGGGTGCTTCTAATTTCGGTGCTTTTAGGACAGATGGTAACTCAGACAAACAGATCTGTCTGAAGCTGACAGGATATTCATCGTCTTCCCTGAATGAGCACTTTTTGCTTGACTTTCTCCTGAATCTGTGATTTGGTTTTTTGTTCTTCCCCATGACTGACCATACCAGTTAGGAGATAGTATCATCATGTTGCTTGGAAGGCAAGAATCTGTGTTGCTTTTCTTTTCAGGTTGGAAGCATTTTGAATGGTATGTTAGATCAGAGTTTTAGGGAGCGTACCATACGCAAGCAGCAAGGAGTAAAACTGGTCACAGCAGTACTGAGAAACTGGAAGAGGCTTGACAGTTGGTGGGCCAAATGTGCATCTCCTGAGAGCAAAATGGCAGTCTTGACTCTGCTGGCAAAAGTTCTCCAGGTATGCATTGTTTTGTAATGGCCAGGTAACTTTCCTAATTCTGTAGAATATAGCTTACAGGAATGGTTTTCTTTGTTTCTCTTATATCTGGGGGGAAAAAAAGAAGGAAAAAAAAGCTGAGTAATGACAGTCTGCTTAGTTGGTTTTTTTTTTTTTTTTTTTTTTTTTTTTTGCAAAGTACAAAAAATATTTGGACAGGCAGAAATTACTGGATTTTGCTCTTCTCCCCGCCAGCTTTCTTATTTTAGCTGCTCACGTGTTTTTCTGCTTTTCTGCCTTCTGGAGAATTGACACAAGCATGGAGAGAAACTTAGAAAATGAACAGCCTCTGGTACCATTCCTTCTTCCTTGCTGGCATCTAGAAAGTCACAACAAAGCAGCCTAAATCAATATTGTGCAGAAAGGTTTTGATTCTTAGGGCCTCTAACTTTGGTTACATTGGGGTTTTGCTTAGTGTTGTTTTTTTTTATTATTATTATTATTTTATTGTGAAGACAGAATTTACCTACTTAGCCCATTCTTTTTATGAACTTGTAAAAGTAGCTGCGTTTAAGCACACAAATATTCACTTACTTGAGGACATTTGAAATCGTAAATGTCATTATTTTCAACTTGAATCTTTTTGAAGGTATGCTTTGGGGGCACATATTGTGAATTGTACTGCTGTATTCATTGCTGGTAAGGTGACTAACAGGGAAATCTAGCTTTGAGATGTAGCTTGGTTTATTTTTGAACTGGAAAATATCCAGCATGTAAGCTTGTTTGTATAGCATAGGTGCTTTTAGAATTCTTATTGATAGTCCTTCTAAAATCAGAATCGCAATATATGTACTTTCTGTTCATTCAGTAGATTTTTGGAAACATAATTCTACAGCACATGGGTTGTTTTTACTGTTCACTAACGTAAGGATTTATCTGACTAGTTCAGAAACAAATCTTTATTTTTAACTTCTCTTTCATTCCAGATAGACTCTTCAGTTTCTTTCAATACCAGTCATGAAGCATTTACAGCTGTTTTTGATACCTATACCAGTCTACTTACTGATCAGAATTTAGGCTTAAATCTGAAGGTAAGTTGCTCACTTAAGTATCTTCCCTGATCTGTCCAGATTAGAATGTTAGTGGTTGATAAAGTCTCCTGTTATTAGAGTTAAATTTTTACCTTAGTTTGCAGATGGGCATTACTTCCATTTTTTTTTTTATTTCCCTATTCAGCTTCCTAAAAATTGTGAATAATTTTATTTTAGTCAGAAAGCAATGTCATAGACGCTGTGCTTTTGTTTTGGGTGTAACTTCATTTTTTTTCTATGAAAAATTTACTGTCAGTTGCAAATAGTTTATAACTGTAAAGTGTCATTTTTTTAATCAGGCTTTGAGCGTGGAGTGGCACTTTCTAAATGTGAAAATATAAATAAGCAATGAGGTCCATCTCTGTATCAGACCAGTAACTGCTATATGTGATTTGGTCAAGAGAGGGAGACAGAGTACTGCATACTGAAAGTAGAAGTTATAGGATGACAGAATCACACGGAATCACAGAATTGTAGGAGTTGGAAGGGACCTTTAGAGTTCATGGAATCATAGAATCACAAGGTTGGAAACGACCTGTAAGATCATCTAGTCCACTGTCTTCTCATTACCACTGCTACCACAAGCACTAAACCATATCTCACAGCTCCTCATCCAGACGCCTCTTGAACACTGCCAGGGATGGCGACTGCACCACCTCCCTGGGCAGCCATTCTGGTGCCTGTTCCAGTTCTGAGTCCAATCCCCTCCTAAAGCAGGTTCCCTGCTGTAAGGCAAACACATAGGCATTCAGGCAAGTCTTGAATAGCTGCAGAGAAGGAGACTTCACAAAGCTTCCAGGCAGTCTGTTCCAGTGTTCCATCAGTCTTGCTATAAAGAAGTTCTTCCTTGTGTTAGTATAGAACTTCCTGTGCTCCAGTTTTGTCCCCTTGCCCCTCGTTCTTATTACTGCATGCCACTGAAAAGAGTCCTCCCACACTTCAGATATTTATAAACAGTTATGAGATGGTCTCTTAGCCTTCTGTTCTCCAGACTGAAGAATCATGGAATCATAGAATCTCCAAGGCTGGAAAAGACCCACAGGATCACCCAGTCCAACCATCCACCCATCTCCAACAGTTTTCAATAAACCATGTCCCTCAACATAACATCCAAATGTTCCTTGAACACCAGGATTGGTGACTCCAACACCTCCCTCCACCAGCCCATTCAAGTGCCTGACTAGTAGTAATTCCTAATGTCCAGCCTGAATCTCCCCTGGCACAGCTTGAAGCCATAAGTCCCAGGTTACTCAGACTTTCCTCCTACATGAGAAGCTCCAGGCCCCTAATCATCTTTGTGGCTCTCTGCTGGACTTTTTCTAGGAGTTCCTTGTCTTTTTTGAATTGGGGAGCCCAGAATTGGACACAGTATTCCAGATGTGGCCTCACCAGGGGATGGTAGAGGGTAGGATGTCCTCCCTTGACCTGTTGGCCATGCTCTCTTTGATGCATTCCAGGATACCATTGGCCTTAGTCACAAGGGCACGTTGCTGTGTGGATGCTTCAGACCAGAAGACTATAAGTTTTGTACTTAAAAAATAGTTTTGCATGGTTGCTGCTCTGTCAGTCCATCTTTTGGTGGATAGTTTTGAACTTCACTGTGCATTCAAAATATACCTTGCTTTAGCTGCTAGGTGATGCGTTAAAGCAATGGCTTCTTTTTTTTTTTTCTTTTTTTTTTTAAGTGAGCATCCACTATCACAGAAGTCTACTATATGGCAGTGTTGGGCAGGAAATGTTAATTAGCTTTTAACTCCCACTCAGTATTGATCAAAGGTGTTTTCTGAAATACCCTAAAGAAGAGCAGCTACATGATGCATCTTTCAATTCTCTGAGACTTTGAATCAGTAAGCATAACCACTGCTGATTGTTTTGTAATCCTTAAATGCTTTGTAATTAGTGAATAATTTTATTTTCCTTTAAAGCTTTTTTTATCTTTCTTTCAGGGTCAGGCAGTGATAATTCTTCCATTCTTCACTAATTTGACTGGAGAAAAACTTAATGAACTTAAGAATGCCCTTGATCAACTTGTAGCTTTCAATTTTCCCATGAGTTCAGATGAGTTTCCGAAAGGAACCTTGAAGCACAATAACTATGTGGACTGCACTAAGAAGGTTAGTGTCTTTCAGAAATGATTATGTAATTAGAACCCTAGTTGAACTGTTCCTTGAAACAGTGATCTATATATCACATAGGGGTGTGTGCGTATGTGTATATATAGCAGAGGTAGGTGTGTACTTAAATATCACAGAGTCTGGAATTAGAAAGATAAGCTCAGTTCCCTTAAGGAAATCAGCTATTAGTTCTTAGTTAAATTTTTATTCAGTTGTAGAACTTACATGTGCAGATTACATATGCATATCTTGAGTATCTGCTTCTGATCGATATGGAAAAGTTAAATGGAATTGACTTGATTCCATGTGACTCCTTACTTTGTGTTGTATCTTTTTGCAGTTTTTAGATGCTTTAGAGTTGTCTCAGAGTCCAGTGTTGTTGCAGCCGATGACAGAAGTCCTCTGTAGGGACCATAGACATTCTATGGAGGACTTATTTCAAGCCAGCTTCAAAAGAATTTCCAAAAGGTAAATTTTGGTCCATTGCATTTTGCTCTTGATCTTAGTGATTCTTTTTATGATTTAAATGTCCGTCTTGTCCATATCACAGTGATAGTTAACATCATAACATTTTATATAATATGTTTAAGTCATGTAGTTACTTTGTCTTCACTATTCCAAAATATTTCTGAAGTGGCACCAACTTACAGATGACACTGCCAATTTCTGGACAAATTCTGTAAAGCCTTCTGTAAAGTGGCTCATTCTGGCAGAATGCACTTTGAAGGTAGTAGTTGTGTGCAATACCTATTTTTGGTATCACTGTGTAACCACAGTGCTCGCATAAGTAAATAACACTTTAATCGTCAGCAAGTTAATTTGCTCAACTCCCTTGGAAAAAGAGCAGCACTTTTTTTTTTTTTTTTTTTTTAATTAAAATGTTTCCTGTCTGATAAGCTGTTGACAAAAAAATGCTCTGTTCACAGAACAGTTCTTTAGTGTAGAAACCAAGCGTTCCAATTCATGATGAGCTATTAAGTAATGATTGTTTTGAAGTATGCAGTTTGCGACATACAGTCATTTATCTTCTGCCCAGGTCCCAATTTTTTGAAGTTTTAGCTACTATAAAATTATTCAGAGCAGTGATTCATCTGGAACCATAGAATATCCTGAGTTGGAACAGACCCTTAAGGATCATCAAACCCTGGCTCCACACACGACCACCCGAAGTTCAAACCCTACATCAGAATGTTGTCTGACCACTCCTGGGACTCTGGCATTTTGAGACTGTGACCACCACTGTGGGCAGCCTATTCCAGGGCTTGACCACCTTCTGGTGCAGATGCTTTCCCTAACTCCCAGCTGCCCCTCCCCTGATGCAGCTCCATGCTGTTCCCTCGGGCCCTGACACTGTCACACAGAGCAGAGCTCAGTGCTGCCCCTCAGCTCCCTGTGAGGAGCTGCAGCCTCCATGAGGCCTCCCCTTAACTCCTCTGCTCTGGGTTGAGCAAACCCAGGTTGCTCACCCATTCCTCACACACCTTTCCCTCCAGACCCTTCACCATCTTCACAGACTTTCTTTGAACACTTTCTGATAGCTTTAAGTCTTTATACTGTGGTGCCCAAACCTGCACACAAAGCTCAAGGTTTGTGCAGAACAGGATAATACCTTTCCTCATGTTTTTCTATTTGCTTCCACCTTTCATGTGTACCAGATGCTGTTTTTTAATTTTTTTTTTTTTTTTAGATTGAGGCTGACAAAGATGGCTTTTGTATTAAACCGTCAGAGATGTACAAGCAAGTTTACCACTTCTTGCAGGGCAAGAAGCTGAGATTTGCTTTAGAGAGTTTCAAACTGATCTTGCATGTCTTGTAGGATGCCTAAGTGTGTATGAACAAAGACAATATAATTTTAATGACAGAAGTGGTTTAAAACGCAAATGGAGTCTGGTAAGAATGAGTTTTCTTCTTGCAATTTCTATCTTATTTAGGAGCAGCACTGACAAGCAAGTAGTACTGCTGGACACCGTTCACAAGATGTTCCAGAATGAAGACCTTCTTTCAAATACTGTCCGTCAAGCTTTTGTGGATCGCTCTCTCCTCACTCTCATGTCACACTGCAGCTTGGATGCTCTGAGAGAGTTTTTTTTGCAAGATTATAGTGCAGGCTATGGATACACTTAATTCCAGGTTTACAAAGGTATGAATTATAAATAAATTGGGAAATGTGATGTTGACTGTCTCTACATACGTTTTGCTTAGGTTTGATTGAAACGCTGTAGTTGAAACCACTTGCTTTCAATTTTGCCAGTTTTCTGTATCTTGCAGATTTTCCTCATAATGTGTGTTGATTCTGTTGCTTTGAAGTTAATGCGTGTTTGCATTTCTTCTGTGTACAGCTGATAAGTCATCTGTATATGTGAAAAAAGGGATCTGAGGTACTGTCAAAACTCACTCTAACTTTTAAGTATAAAATGGTAGTCTACTAATACATTATGAAAGAGGAGTATTAGACCTGTGTAATGAAAGCCCTTGGAGAAAGGTCTGCGCTCTTAATCATTTGCTGAAGGGTCTTGGCTACAATCAGTAGATGTTTCTTTCTTGTTTCTTCTCATCCATGTTAGTTAAATCCAATGATTTTTTTTGTCAGTGTGTGTACTCTTGATGAGGTTCTCTTCTAGTTCATAGAATCACAAGGTTGGAAACAACCTATAAGATCAGTCCAACCATCTCCTCATCACCATTGCCACCACTAGTACTAAACCATATCACGCAGCACGTCATCCAGACGCGTCTTGAACACTGCCAGGGACGGTGACTCCACCACCTCCCTGGGCAGCCATTCCAGTGCCTGACCGCTCTCTGAGAGAAGAAGTTCTTCCTTATGTCCAACCTAAACCTCCTCTGATAGAACTTGTGGCCGTTGCCCCGTGTCCTGCTCGTTGCCTGGAAGAAGAGGCCAAATCCGTCTTCACCACAACCTCCCTTCAGAAGGTTGTACAGTGCAATGAGGTCTCCCCTGAGCCTCCTCTTCTCCAGACTGAACAATCCCGGTTCCCTCAGCCGCTCCTCCTAAGACTTGTGCTCCAGCCCCCTCACCAGTTTTGTTGCCCTTTTCTGGACACGCTCCACGACCTCAACATCTTTCCTGTAGTGAGGAGCCCAAACTGAACACAGTACTCGAGGTGCAGCCTCACCAGTGCTGAGTAGAGGGGGATGATCACCTCCCTGCTTCTGCTGGCCACACCATTTCTAATGCAGGCCAGAATGCTGTTGGCCCTCTTGGCCACCTGAGCACACTGTTGGCTCATGTTCAGCCGAGCATCAACCACCACCCCCAGGTCCTTCTCTTCTTCACACTCATCAAGCCACTCACCCCCAAGCCTATAACGCTGTGTGGGGTTGTTGTGCCCAAAGTGCAGAACTCCACACTTGGCCTTGTTAAACCTGATCCCATTCACCTCAGCCCAGTGGTTCAGCCTGTCAAAATCCCTCTGAAGGGCTGCCCTACCCTCAGGCAGATCCACACCACCTCCCAGCTTGGTGTCATCTGCAAACTTGTTGAGGGTGCACTCAATGCCCTCATCTAGGTCATCAATAAGGATATTAAACAAGATGGGCCCCAGTACCGACCCCTGGGGGACACCATTTGTAATGGGTCGCCAGCTGGACTTCACTCCATTCACCACGACCCTCTGGGCACAGCCAGTTCCTTACCCAAAGAAGTGTATATCTGTTCAGACCACGGGCAGCCAGTTTCCCCAGAAGAAGCCTGTGAGGGACTGTGTCAAAGGCTTTACTGAAGTCTAGGAAGACTACATCAACAGCCTCATCTATCAGACTAGTCACCCAGTCGTAGAAAGAGATGAGGTTGGTCAAGCACGACCTGCCTTTCACGAACCTGCGCTGGCTGGGCCTGATCCCCTGGACACTGAGTACATGCTGTGCAGTCTCATCCAAGATGATTTGCTCCATAACCTTCCCTGGTACTGAGGTCAGGCTGACAGGCCTACAGTTCCCCGGATCCTCCTTGTGGCCCTTCTTGAAGATGGGAGTCATGTCAGCAAGCCTCCAATCCTCTGGGACCTCACCAGTTAACCAGGAGCATTGATAGATGGCCGAGAGGGGCTCAGCAATCACCCCTGCACCCGAGGGTGCAGCCCATCTGGTCCCATGGACTTGTGACAGTCCAGACGGAGGAGGAGCTCTCTGACTGTCTCCACCGGAATTGCTGGGGGCATATTCTGAGCAGCATCCCAGACTTCCAGATTGAGGCATAAAAAGCCCAGAGGATAACTGATCTGGCTGTTAAAGGCAGATGTAAAGGCAGATGTTGTTAGTTTTTATGATGCATCTGTTTAAGAACAACAGCACAGACAAGGTGCTGAAATGATCCAAATTTAGAATAGAATAGTTCAGTTGGAAAGGCCCCACAAAGATATCTAGTCCAAGTTCCTGACTGCTGCAGGGCTAACCAAAAGCTAAAGCATATTACTGAGGGTGTTGTCCAAATGCCTCCACAATGCTAACAGACACGAGATATCAACCACCTCTCCAGGAAACCTGTTCCAGTGTTTAACCACTCCCACTGTAAAAACAAAGAAATAAATAAATTCCAAATATCCAGTTGGAATGTTCCCTTGTGCAGCTTTGTGCCATTCCTTTGCATCTTGTCTTAGGTTCCCAGGAGGTATTCTAATGGTAGTCATTATAAACAAAGCTCTGGAAAGAAGACTTTAGATGTAGACTTAAACACGTGTTTTTACACGTGCTTCTACTGCTGTAAGTGCTGAAGTGAAGTGCACAAAGAAACTCATAAATTCCATGGGTATGTTTTTTGAAATGGTGTAGTAGGGACATGGTATTTAATTTTGTCTGCTTAGCAGTTATATATATATTTTTATCTTTGTTTCTACATGTGTGCTTTGTTTGAAAACAAGTCAATTCTTGTTTTCGCGGGGAAGGATGTTCTGTGTTTTCAGCTCCTGTTGTGGTAAAAGAATTTAGGTATTTTCAAGTTGCACAAAAGGCCATTGATTCTTGACAGACAATTCAAACTGACAGATTTCTTTCATCACTAACAGTGTTTGTTTCCTTGTGTTGCTCTTACTGGTGTGTTTTGCTTAGGATCTCTGAGACATTATTTGATAGTCTGCATATATTTCTCCAGTATCACTCTAACTATTTAGTCAATTGTAGTTAAGACAGTTTACCTGATAAAACAGTTATTAAAACTATGTTGATCTGTTTACACAGACACTCTGAACTTGTAAGTTATTGTTGTAGAAGATAAAAGTAATCTGAAGGCTATTTAGCAGTAACTAGAGTAACCATGGACCTCCTTAGCAAGGTCAAAATCTAGGAAGTTTTTCTGAGTCTTTGCTTATTTGTTTTCAGTCCAATGAATGTGTTTTTGATACACAAATCACCAAGAAAATGGGTTATTACAAGCTGCTGGAAGTGATGTATATACGTCTTTCAAAAGAGGATGTTCACTCCAAGGACTCTAAAATTAACCAAGCTTACCGTGGCTCTGTAAGTGTAGAAGGAAATGAACTTACCAAGGCACTGATAAAGTAAGATTCTTTTTCCTTGTATTTCCTTTCAATTTCTAATTATATTTTGGGTAGATACTCTTTTAGGTATGTCGTGTAAAGCAGAAGTATGACTTGGTCAAGGATGAACGCAATCTGCGATGTAGCTTTTGGTTTTAAGTAGAGTACTCAATATTTAATTTATATTTGATAAACTGATATTGAATGTGGGGGTTGGAACCTGATGATCTTTTAAGGTCCTTTCCGACCTGAGCTATTCTACAATAATCTACAGTCCTATCTCAGAATGACTTCTTCCCAGTTGTTTTGGTTTTCTTGCTTTTTCAGTATGGTTCTTTACCTTTAAATTTCAGTTTGAGTATTGTTAAACACTTAGGACAGAATCATAATGCACCTAAGAGGACTTAAAAGCTTTTTTTTTTTTTTTTGTCTATGATTTCCTTAAGATTCATAGGTGCTTATGGGCAAAAGACCTATTAAAAAATTGTTATCTAAACCAGTTTTGTCTGGCTAATCCATAGCATAGCTCAGCATGCCTGTCCACTGATAAGTCCACTGATAAGTGGGAAAGAGTCCACTGATAAGTGGGAAAGAGCCACAAGACTTGTTTGTTTATGAATTGAAAGGTATCTTCATTTTCTATGAAAATACCCTGCCATCTCCTTGACATTAAAGATGGCAGTGGAAGTTGGCTGTGCCATTGGTGAATGGTTACATTGTGATTTAATGCTAATACTGCTATAGTGATATAGATCTCTTGAAATTCTGTTGATTCTGTCTTTCGTTGGGAGGGCTCTCCTGTGCTTATTAAAGAGAAGGAAAAAAGCAGCAAAGACTTTGGTGTTTACATGTCTATTTTTGCCTGTTCTTATTTTCAGGTTGTGCTATGACGCATTTACAGAAAACATGGCAGGGGAGAGTCAGCTGCTGGAGAAGAGGAGACAGTATCACTGTGCAGCATATAATTGTGCTATTGCTGTTATTAGTTGTGTCTTCACTGAAAGTAAATTTTATCAAGGCTTTCTCTTTACAGAAAAATCAGAAAAGGTGAGAAACCATTGTTGCTGCTAGGAAGGTTTCAGAGCATGGAACATGAAGAGATGTTAGTTGATGTCAGTAAATCAAAGAATCAAACTTGAGTGACAGGCAATTATATAACGAACTACCCAGTGAGGCAGTAGGAGTAGTTGACTGACTTTCCTCTTCGTGTCATTTGAATTTCTGATGAAGGCGTCGACATCTGCTGGGGGTGGGTGAAGTAGAGATAGGTTTATCAGTTTCTCTCCATACTCAATCAATTTTCTAATATCTAAGAAAACATCTATTAAGTTTTCCAGTCCTTGAAATATACACGAATAAGAGAAATCCTTTTTACAGAGTGCATTGCCAGTGCTTTAAGTTCTCAAGTAATTGAGTAGCAAAATTTTCTTAAGTGTTGATCTAAAACAGAACTGGCTGGTTTTTTTTTTTGTACTTTGAACTTTTACAAGAAGCAAGAAAAATGTTAGAGCAATTGTTATTGAATGCAGAGTTATAACTTCGATGTTTTCAAGTTTTCTTTGGTTTGCAGAACTTGCTGATTTTTGAAAACTTGATAGACTTGAAGCGCCAGTACATGTTTCCTGTAGAAATTGAGGTGAGTGGAAGTTCTGTATTTTTCATATTTCTGAGAAAAAAAATGAGTACATCTTTAAGTGTGCTCACTGTTGAACTGGTTCTTAGTCATGTGGGGAGGAAGTGGGAAAACAATGGAGTACTTCTCTGTTTAAAATTACATTTTTCTGAAGGAAATGTAGACATCATATACAGAACAAACCTTCAGTATATTGTTTAGCATGATTTAGTCTGGTTTTGAATGACTGTAGAAATAATTGATTCAGCTGTTACCTGGAACCTTTAATAATCACCACTTGTAGTGTGGAATTGTATTTCTAATTATGATTTGGATCATTTTTTGACAATTCTGACAAGTCATACTGTAAATTAAAAAAAAAATAGTAGTAATCTAGAAATTACTTATTTCTATTGTTTAGGTTCCCCTGGAAAGGAAGAAAAGATACATTGCTATTAGAAAAGAAGCCAGAGAGGCATGGAATGATGGTCAGGGTATGAAATTCATTTATGACTATGAAAAACTTATCTCTTACCTTTCATACACTATTTATTGATGCGCTGCTAATTGCCTTCTACAGCATCAGGAGTAAGTAATAGCATTCACTGTACCTTGTCATGCAATCAGTTCCCATCCACTCTCAGATTCCTGTAGTCAGTAAAGGCATGCTTGTTTGTAATTGCTTTGATTAATGGTCTATTCTTTTTCCTATTTAGATGAACCCAAGTATTTAGCTTCTGCATCATACATGATGGATAGCAGTTTGAGTGAGGAAATGAGTCAGTTTGATTTTTCTACTGGAGTCCAAGGTTTTTCTTATAGCTCCCAGGATGTTACAGCTGGCAGTGCTCACTTCAGGAGAAAGGTAATTTAGTGACTTATGTGCTATGTGTAGAAGCTTTAAGCTTTTTAGCAATTGGGTGTTCTTACTGAGGTTGTGAAATAGAAATAGTGTGTGTTATGCTGAGAAAAAAAAAACGTTCCCTGTTAGTGAAGTGGAGCAAAGCTTATTTGTTGTTACTGAGTTTGTTCTTCAGCTGTTGCTACTAAATGTATCAAATAACAAACTCAATCACTTATAAACTTTAAAGGTACCTAAGTTGAAGAGCCTCTGCTCTACTTGAGGATGGTTTTCTCTAGATGAGGGAGTGGGCTCAAGCTGTGTTCTGTCAGTTTTTTTTTCCTCTCCTTTTCTCTGTACTGTAAGCTGGAGAAAAGCCAAAAAGCCATGCCATGTTGTGGTTTTCTAAGGCTGAGTAGTACAAGCCAACAGAGTTGTTAAAAGGTGGCTTTTGACTTTGTGTGCAGTCAGGAGTGGCCTGCGATGCTTCTGTTTTGCTCTTAGGCACCTGTTTTCCCCATGTCTTTTAGTTTTCAAAGACGCTTGTCCAAGCTGGCTTTATCAAATGCAAAGAATAAATTGTTGTTGTTATTACATAGTAATTTTGTATCTCTGTTGTGGCACCTTGTCTTTAACTATTGTTGGAAGATGTTAAGTGCTGTTCTCCCAAGTCTTCAGCTGTGGAACAAAATTGTTTCTGTGAGCTTCAGAACTCTTCCTGCTTCCAGCAGTTGCCCCACCCATACTAGCAGGTCGTAATGTCAGAGCAGTGTGAAACTGACATCTCTAGGCACACAAAATGAAAACAATGCACAGGTGGGTACATCCATCTTGGGAGGCTTTTGAACAATGCATCTGATTTATTCCCTGTTGCAGATTGAGTGTACAGTCAAATCTGTCATACTGAAAAGATCAGAGTGACTCATGGAATTATCACAATTTAGATGAAAACACATTTGTATTAATCACAGTAATTTTTTTTCCTCAGGAGATGTCAGAATACATGGTTTTGAATGATGAGTTGGAACTGGAGATGGATGAACTTAACCAACATGAATGCATGGCACCAATGACCACTCTGATTAAGCATATGCAGAGGAACCAGATCACACCCAAAGTGGAAGAGGCCAGTATGAACCAAAAATTTTGCATCGTTTCCCTAGTTAAAACAATGAAGCTGTGACTGATTGAATTCCTCCATTCTGTAATTTTCATGTCTATACCTATGTGCTGAGGCGAGGGGTTTTTTTGGTGTGGTAAGTTTGTTTTGTTTAATAATTGAATTGATTTTTTGCTCATTTTCTTTAAATTTCAGGGCACGGTTCCTGTAGACCTTCCTCTTTGGATGAAATTTCTGCATAGTAAGTTAGGAAATCCGTCAGTGCCATTAAATATTCGCCTCTTCATAGCAAAACTTATTGTTAATACTGAGGATGTGAGTAATTTCTTTTTTCCTATTTTTTTTTTCTGTTAACATAACAGCTTGTATTATCAACTGCATTGCTCTTATGTGGTAAAATATGTTATCAACTGTGACATTTGGAGGAGATTCAAATTCAATGGTTTGTCATGATTAAAGGGAACTTGTTCATAGCCCAAAAATCAAAGTAGTGCCAGTATTTGGAGTATAAAAGAAATGAATTTTCTTCTAATAACTAATTCTAGAAGTAGAATGTATCCATAACATGCATCTTGTGTAAACTATAAGTAATTAATTCATTGATACTGGTTAAGGGGTATAGCTGATTGTTTGTCATCTTTGTAGGAATAACTGCAGTGTGATTTTAATGGTCACTGGTGAGTCTTCTGAAAACTCATAGAGCTAAATGATATTCTAGTTGCAGAAAGGTATAACCTTTGTTATAAGCTATGTATAAGGTATATAATGGCATGTGACTTTGAGGAAAAAAAAACATTCCCTAATTTTTCTGCTCCTATTTCAGACACTTATTTTAAAGAATAATGTTTGAAATATTCTGAATCCAAAATACAAAACTGGATTTCAGAATTCAGGAAAACTTAACACTTAATGCTTCTCAGTAAAAGTGTCTGAAATAGAGATTTCAAAGTGCAGGTGAGTGGCATACTTGTTCAAATTCTTTAGGGACAGATATTCTGTATGAAGTGTTCCTACTGTATCATGCTAGAGCTGTATTATGGGGGCCCTACTGAAATAATTACAGCTTCACATGAAGATTTGTGAAAAGTCTTTTAAGCAGAAGTGAGGAATATAGTTAGGAAGGCCTTTTATTTTAAAGTTACTTTAAATTTGTTGGTTTTTTTTTTGTTGTTATAATTTCAGACTAGGTTAAACAAAATGCTAAGAAATTGATTTAGCAGTCTCACCTGTAATAATTATTGAACAGGTTATTAAATAATTGGATACTCTGTATGTTGTCCTTGATTTTTATTTATTTTACTTTTTTCTCCCTTCCCAAAGGTTTTCCGACCCTATGCAAAGCAATGGCTTGGTCCGATGCTGCAGCTTGTTGTTTCTGGCAATAATGGAGGTGAAGGGATTCATTATATGGTAGTGGAAATAGCAGTTACCATTCTTTCCTGGACGAGTGTAACTACTCCCAAAGTAAGGAAATGTAAAAATTATTTTTTGCTGTTCTAATGGCTATTTGATAAATAATGGATGAGTTTATTATTATGCTTCTAATCACTTTGTACATCAGTCCACTGTTTCATTTAGATACTAAGTTTTAAAAACAGCTTATTTAGTTATTTGGAAAAAGCAGAATATATGTATTTATGTCAGAGTCACTTTGTTTATTTTTGCTTCCATTCATTGTAGGGAAATATTAAGGATGAGATTTTGGCTAACAGATTGCTTGAATTCTTGATGAAGAATGCCTTTCATCAGAAACGAGCTGTGTTCAGACACAATCTGGAAATCATAAAGACAGTTATAGAATGTTGGAAGAACTGTCTCTCCGTACCTTACAGGCAAGCAGTTTGGATCTTTACTTTGTCAATATTTCATGAGTATTAGTTGAGTGTTATCAAAGCAGATAACAAGGTAAATTCAGCTGCAACTTTAAATTTTTCGTCCCTAGAATTATCAATAAAACTTCAGAACTGAACTCTCCAGAAGTTGAAACGTAATTTGTTTAAACAAAGAGAGAGAACATGTAGAGAATTACAACAAGCAACAAAAGCGAGAGAAATCTTTACAAAGACTTACTTTTTGTTTGAAATGTATTATTACTGAATATCAGTACATTGTAAGACCTTTGTGATCTGATGTGCTTCTGAGCTGGTGAATTTGTGTAGGGTAACAATCTCTAATCTGTAAAGATTTCTTCTTTGAAGCTAGTTTTTGCTTCTGCTCTCTACTTTTGGTGGAAGAATATACACGTGTGTAAATGGGTATGTGCACTTGTTTTCTACAGAGTTCTTGAGTTGTGTGTGTGAATATACATATACAAAGAAAGTGGTTTGTCATACATATATATATATATATATATGTGTGTATATATATATATATATCATTACTTTATGTTTTTATCCATCAGCTTAATATTTGAAAAGTTTTCTAGTGGAGATCCTGATACAAAGGACAACTCAGTGGGAATTCAGCTGCTGGGAATTGTTCTAGCTAACAATTTACCTCCCTATGACCTGAAGTGTGAAATAGATCGTGTCAGGTGAGAAATGCAACACTTCAAAGAACAAATTTAGTTAAAAGCTTAAGAGAGCAACTCTTAACTTGTCAGCATAAAATATTGGAGTTACATTGTTCACTTATTGGGAACTTTTTGACCCATCATCCCTTTGCTATTGTCTGTCACTGTGCTTTTTTTATCTGTAAAGTTGGTGATACTGCCTCAGTACAGGTACTAAGGGAACCAGGAAGGAAACGTACCCTCCTCAATTTGTTGCTTGTAAATGGAGGTAGTTTTGTAGGTAAAGTAGTGACTAGCATCCATCTTGGCTGTACTGCCATGAAGTTGTTGAGGTGATAAGGGGAACACTACTGTCAAAACTTTAACCCTGGACATGGGAAGTGCTGACGTTAGGCTGTTGGGAACTAGTTGACAAGATGCCCTGAAAAAATGCTTTTGAACCAATTGTTGTTTGTCAGCACTGGTCACTTTTTAAGTATTGATGTCAAAAGTTAAGCAGACAGAGCAGTACACTGACTTGGCTGAGCAAACTTCTTCTAGAGCTTAGGTGAAAGAAGAATGTATATGGCCACTGGAAGCAAGATCAGGCAACGTGGGAGGACTGAAGGAATACTGGTCCCTGTTGTATAGAGAAAACTTGTGTGGCCAAAGCTCAATTAGAGTGGATGCTGGCCAGCAGCAAGAAGGGCTTCTTTAAATATGTTAACTGCAATGGAAAGACCAGAGATAGCATTGGTCCATTACTTGCTGAGATTGTCCCTGCTTATGAGGTGACCACACATAAAGCAGAGACATTTAATACCTTCTTTGCCTGTCTACAACACTGACAATGGACTCTGTAATCCCTGGAGCCCTGAATTGGAAGACCCTTACTGTAATAATGGTAAATTCCCAGCCAGGTCCAAACTTTTGCAGGACTTGCTGCTCTGGCTTTAATGCATATAAGTCCATGGAGCCTGATGGGATTCACCCCAGGGTATGAAAAGCTGTCTGATGTCATTGTGAGACCTCTCTCAATTATTTTTCAATAACCTTAAGAACAGGAAGAGGTCCCACTTGGCTGGAAGCTGACAAATGTCATCCCAGTTTTCAAAAAGGACAAGAAAGTCCTAGTAATTACAGTCCTGTTAGTCCTAATGCAGTGCAGTGTGAGTCAGCAGTGTGTCCTGGCAGCCCAAAGGGTCAACTGTACCCTGGGGTGCATCTGGTCCAGCACTGCCAGTGGACAAGGGAAGGGATTGTGCTACTCTGCACTGTGCGGCCTCACCTCCAGCACCAGGTGTGGGCTTGGGCATACAATATGAGTAGGGCATACAAGTTTTAGAGAGCATTTGGAGAAAGGCTGCCAAGATGGTGAAGAGTCTGGAGGGCAAAGTGTGTGAGGAGTGGCTTTGGTTTGTTCAGCCCCAAGCAGGGGAGGCTGAGGGGAGGCCTCATGGTGGCTGCAGCTACTCGTAGAAAGTGGAGGGCCCTCCTATACTAGTAGCACTAGTATAGGCAGTGCTGAGCTCTGCTCTCTGACAGCGACAGGATCAGAGGGAACAGCATGGAGCTATGTCAAGGGAGAGTCAGGTGGGGATGAGGAAAAGGGTCTGCACCAAAGGGCAGAGAACATGGTACAGGCTGCCCAGGGCAGTGGGCACAGTCCTGAACTGCTGGAGGAAGGAAATATGGTTTGAATTTTGGGTGGTCCTATGTGGCATCAAGAGATTAAGTTGATGATTCTTGTGTATCCCTTCCAACTTGAGATGTTGTATGAATCTATGAAACGCAGAGCTAATTTATTTTGGAAAACACTGAGAAGTATGTAGGCTTTATTACAGTGAGCCCCAGGACTGCAGTTTCATGGGAATTAAAAGAGTCAGGAACTGCCACAGCAAGGTTTTGAGACACTGTAGGTGGGAATCAGTATTGAGCCATATTGATCTCTTCTAAAAGTAGTCACTGTGCTGTTAGACAGCTCGAAAGTTTTTCAATGTAAAATCAAATGCTGGAGTAGTGGCTTGTAACACATCTGTTTTTGTGCTAGGTATTTTCAGGCTCTGATCAGTAACATGGGTTTGTTAAGGTATAAAGAAGTTTATGCAGCTGCTGCAGAAGTGTTGGGACTTGCTCTTCAGTATATAGCTGAGAGACAAAACGTAAGTAGCTGTATTTAGGTGTGTGACCATTACTGTCTTAAATATGTTTACATCTTTTATGTTGCTGCTCAGTTCAGCTACAAAAATTAATGTTTTTAGAACTCAGCAGCCTTTGTCCAACAGATTGAAAGGTTAACTCATTAACTGAAGATGAAAAATGCTTTAGATCAACTAAGAGCGGAGTGTCTACCCTGTTGTTTTGGAGCTAGAGGTGAATGGCTTTGTTCTGCTCCTGCGTACACTTGTGTATGTACATTTTAAAGTTTTGGAGTTTCTTGTTTTTACCACTTTTTGATTAAAAAAAGAAAACTAAAAGTTGGAAGGTTTGGGGCTACATTTTGAACATCTGTATCTGAGAATGTTTAGTAACTGGCAAGTTTTGATGTAAGATTCAAGGCTACTATATTTAATTTTGGGCTTTTAGAGCTCTCGTGGATAATGAATCCACTTATTTTCTAGAGTGTGGATGAAATGAATGCAAACCTGTTACTCACTGAATTTTATAGTACTGGCACCAAAGGATAGTGTTTGATGATCATAGAAATCAATTTGAGACAGATACTGAAAGTATCTTTTTACAGAACTGTTAGTTATCACAGGGAGTTCTGGAGGTAAGTAGCATCAGCAGGTTCAGAAAGAAATTAGGCAAATTTATACACAAAAGAAGTCCACTGACTACTTTCAAAAGCAATAGACAATGTATACTCTAAGAGCTAATAATGGATGTGTGCTGGGATGTATGTGAGAGGGGAAAAAAAAAAGATACAATGCTGCCACGTTTATGAACTCCTAAATATCATTCTGCAGCTGCTACTACAGAAATACCATGTTACTGGCTCGGTGGATTATTACTCCAATCTTGCAGGATATCCCTGCATTATTTGCCATTGAATTGCATTCTGTTTGTTCTTTTACAGTTTCTAGAGCATATTTGCTAAACTGAATTCCTGCAACCTCCTCTCCTGTAGTTTTTCACGTTCTATTAAAAGCAATGTTTTGCATAAAGTAGCAGAAATGGTTGAAATATTGTATCCTATTCAAAGTTAATTTCTTTGACACTTAGTGATGCCTGCTACTTCATTCACTAAACATCTTCAGTAAAAATACTTTCTTCTTACGTTCACTGGTTGGAAATCTACCATACTCAATAGTTACTATTTATATAAGCTTGTATTTCAAATTTAAGATTTTGGTTCAAAACCAAAGAAAGCTCAGAAAGGCATTGTGAAGCAGTTGTGTTTCAGCTAGTCAGCACTGTATGGCAGCCAGAAGCACCATAAAGTTAGTATGAAGCAAAATGCAATAGAAACAAACAGTATAGCAGCAATACTGTGTGTTGTTAATGTGGTTATGGATTTCATGGCTATACATGTCACACTGTCTTTCTAATTCTCAGATACTTGAAGATCCAGTTTATGATTGTGTCATAAAACAATTAAAACAACATCAGAACACCCAACAGGATAAGTTTATAATATGCTTGAATAAAGTTGTTAAGAATTTTCCTCCTCTTGCTGACAGGTATGTCATAATTTACATGGTGAATTCATTGTAGATCTAGGGGAATAATGGAAACTATCTTGCTTTTTCTTCATGAGCTTATGTTCATGTTAAGGTTTATGAATGCAGTATTCTTTCTATTACCAAAACTTCATGGTGTGATGAAAAACTACTGTTTGGAAGTAATTATGTGCCGAGCAGAGGAAATACCTGACCTCTATCTGCAGTTAAAGAGTAAAGACTTCATCCAGATCATGAAACACAGGTAAGTGGTCACATGGCTATAAGCGTGAATAAGTAGTGTGAGCTTTTTGATAACATTGCCTGCTATTGCCTGAGCAAATGGAATCTGAGTGTTAAGTATAAGATAGTTAACTCAATGTGAGAAAAAAAAAAAACAACAAAAAAACAACCCACCTATATAGTATTAAGGTGAAACTTCAACTCCTATTCACTAGGGTATGGATTTCATCTTTAGTACGTATTGCTTTAGTTTTATTGTTACTTCTAAGTTGAACTCAATAGTATTTACATGAAGCTCTTTAAATGAAAGCAGATGTTGGTAAAATCTGAGCTGATCTTCTCTGTGTAGCAATGAAGAGAAGAACAAGGTAATAATCTTTAATTTTTGTTTTCTCTCCCTTTCTCAACTTTAGGGATGATGAAAGGCAAAGGGTTTGTTTGGATATAATATACAAGATGCTGTCTACACTGAAACCACCAGAACTTAAAGAACTTCTTCCTGGAGTGACAGGGTTCATTTCTCACCCTTCTGTAATATGTCGACAGCGCATGTATGATATTCTGATGTGGATTTATGATAATTACAGGTATGTATTCACTGCAGGTGTTGTCTTTCAGTGGTTTGAAAGCATCTATAACATTGTCTTCCAATTTCATGTCCTTCTACGTGGGATTTTCTAGTTCTCAAACAAATAACTCCAGTGGGTTGCCTCAGACCTTCTTTCATGGTGATTTAATAATTTAAACTGAGGGACAAAGGCTTAGACCTGAGCTTCAGCCCAGAACTAGAATAGTACATCGACACAGCGCAGTGGTGTAAGAAGTCTTAGTCTGATGCTCTCACTTTTTTTTTTTTCCTTGTGGCAGTGTTTATAGCTATAGTAAGAATTGCACGCTATAGAAATTTGATTGTAGTCAAGAGATGTATTAAGGCACTTTGGCACAATCTGGGTCTGTTCAATCTGGTGATATAAAGGTGTTCTTTGTTTGACTTAGAAAACAGTGTATTCTTGAAAGACTGTGCTGTTGCATCCTCTGTCTTGGTTGTATTCTGTTGTATGCTTTTGTCCAAGAATAACTGTTTACTGTTAGAATGGATGATTCTATTGAAGAACATGCAGGCAATTTTACTGCAGTGTCACTTGTGAAAAGATGCCACTGCTTTTATTCTTTTTTAACCTCCCTAACTCAGCACTACTTCTGCTGGGCCTTTATAATAAAAACCTAGCAACATATTTTCTAGCTTTCTGACTTTATTTTTCTAAATAGTGGAGAGACAAGCCATTTCTGGGAATGAAGACCTCATATTATGAAAGGAAGTGTTGTCATGTCAAGTTGTGACTTTTTATATTAATAAGGGCAGTTCCTCCTTTTCTTCCACCATTCTCATCCTCTTGTTTGTTTTTTTCTTTAATGCGTTGTTTGAGAGAAGTCACTAAGAGACATTTTTCTCCTAATGGCAGCGATCCAGAAAGCCAAGCAGATGACGATTCTCAGGAAGTGCACAGACTGGCAAAAGAAATCCTGCTTCAGGGACTGATTGATGAGAATGCTGAACTGCAGTGAGTAAACAGTGTTGTGATGACTGAAGTAATAAGTTCTTAAATTGCTCCTCCTTTGTTTATAATATGAGATGCAGTCATTAGATGTTTTAAGGTATTTTAATATGAAAGCATGACATCAAGATAATGCTACTTCCTTTTCTTGCAATGAGTTAATTTATAAGATTGTGTCCCATAACTTCTGAATTATTACACTGAATTATGGTGAATCACAGAACTATTCAACAAATCTCTAAGCCATGGAGAAATTGTTTCACCGGGCTGGTCCTAATTCTGTATTAACATTCTGAAGTTTTTGAACAAGGCTCTCGCTATACACAGACGCATAAATAGATTCAGTGTTGGAGGATGTTGAATGCCTTTAACTTTTTTTTTTTTTAGTGAAGCAGAAGATAGGAGCTCTCTGTGCTTAATCACCCATAGCACTTCTTGAGAGGAAAACAATACAAATATTTATTTATTTTTGGAGTAAACCTTTATAATATCGGTTAAATGCTGTAGAGCATGGGAGATGAATGTGCAAGTCCATGTAACTCAGCAGAAGATCCATGGTTTGAAAGGTTTAATTGTTGATGTTGTTATGTTATTGTTTTATTTAAAATTGACCTTTTTTGGAAATGTTGCATTTTCTGTTTGCAGATAAGGAGTTAAGTTACTCATTCTTACCGTTACAGATTAATTGTTAGGAATTTTTGGAGTGATGAGACAAGATTACCTGCAAATATTCTTGATCGTATGCTGATGTTGTTAAGCTCTTTATATTCTGCCAAGATTGAAACACAGTACTTGAGTCTGATCACAAATTTTCTGCTTGAAATGACCAGCAAAAGCCCAGATTATTCCAGAAAAATATTTGAGCACCCACTGTCTGAATGCAAATTTCAGGTAAATAGGAGTGTGTTATCATGTGCACAGCCATGTGACAAATTCCAATCCGTACTGTAGCTGCTGCTTTGACAAGAACAGAGTGAAGACTAATGAAAGTGTTTTTTGAATTAATAGTTAACACCTGTAACAGGGCTGGGTTATGCATGGTATATTTATGAATCAATCTTGAGCTAACCAGTCCAAATTTCAGCAAGCTTTTTTGCTGAGCTATGGGGAGTAATTATGTATTGTTTGTTTGTTTTTAATACCCAAGTTTTGCCCAAGTGTCTAGGATGGTGTTTTTGATTCTGTACTTCCATTCTGCTATCCTGTCTTTCATAGGCAAAAAGCCTCCCCTCTTACTGTTTTTATTAATTATTGTGTGTGTTTATAGGACTTTGTAATTGATTCCAGTTGGCGTTATCGAAGTACCATGCTCACACCTATGTTTGTGGAGACTCAGGCTTCACAGAGTACTAACAGGAATTCATCACAAGAAAGATCCCTTTCTATTTCTGGGTCAGTAGGTGGTCAAGTGAGAGCTACCCAAAGGCAATATGAATTTACACCTACACAGAATGTCAGTAAGTCCAGACATGAGGCCTCTGAAATTTTGTTGTTTACTGTAAGAATGATTCCATTCTTTTCATTCCTGTTGCATGTGAATATTTAATGCAGAAGTGTAAATGCACTTAATACTTAGCATTCAAGAGCTTTTATTTTTTAATGAGAAAAAGATTTATTCACATTTTTATTGGTCTGATACACCTTTAATGTTCTGCCTAATGTAGAAGTGCTTCTTGCAATCTGTTCTGCTTATGAACGCTAGGGGTTATGTTTCTAGGGGAGGGAATTCATGTGTTTCATTGAAGTTTACATGTGTTGCTCTTCTATGTTTTTCTTTACAGGCGGTAGAAGTTCTTTTAATTGGCTAACTGGAAACAGCATTGACACTTTGGCAGAGTATACAGTTCCTTCTTCCTCTGAGTCTTTGTCTTCATCCATGCTGTTAGTTAACAAACGGAGTGAAAAATTTAAACAAGCAGCATTTAAACCTGTGGGGCCAGATTTTGGGAAAAAAAGGCTGAGTTTACCTGGAAATGAAGTGGACAGCAAAACTAAAGGTGTGTGGGCCTTACAGTGCAATTTCTACATTACACGTTGGCCCTCTTTGACACTTATTTGGCTGACAGTCTTTTACCATTCTATCTGAGGTTGAATTTTACAGATCTGGTTTCCAGGAGTGTGTGTTGATAGCTGCACGAAGTATAGCAGAAAACTAGGATTGCATTAAGAACTGCTGAATTGCTAAATTGTGAGATAAAAGACCTGAATGCTTAAGGTGGTGTTCCATTTTATGCCTAGGTATAGATGATCGAGCAGAAATTTTAAGACTGCGGAGGCGTTTCTTGAAGGACCAAGAGAAAGTCAGTCTGATGTATGCTAGAAAAGGTGTGGCTGAACAGAAAAGAGAAAAGGTTTGTCATTTCAATTAAGTTTAAAACCTTGAGCCTCGGTCCCATTACAGTCTTGTTCTTTATCTCTAGAAGTAATTGTATGAAGAAAGGGTAGGTGTAAGGTACTGGTTGCTACTGTGAAAGCTTTAAGAGGTTTTATTAAAAATTGTGCTATTTTTGTGATAAGATCTATATGACAATACTTGAAATGGATACTTGGATGGAGGAAGAATAGAGCTAGATAACACTTTTGTTCTGTAGTGTGCACAAAGTGATTTTACGTGATGGAATCCCTGGTAGCAAAGGGAGATGTTCCCAGTAGGAGCTCTTTATGGTAGTCATCCCAAAAATTAGAAACCCTGAAGTAAGAATACTTCACAGAATTAGTTGAAGAAACTTATCAGTTATCTGAAGGTAAACTCAAAAATGTGATACAGCCAATAGACTGATGTGAGCTGTTGAGGACCTTCAATCTGAAGGAAGCTCAGTAAGTAATAAGCATTTACTGAGTATTTATTAAAGCTTGGTACAGTATGGGTTTATTAGTTGTTACATATTCATGATTAGTTTAAATAGACTTTAGCAGTTTTTCAAAGGTTTGTGTGACTAAATTAACATGTATTATTGTCCAAAAATGACAGCAGTTTAAGAAGAACAAAGTAACCCAGGATTGAGAGTTAATTTTTGAGACATGCTTGTAATTCTTTGCAGCTGCAGACAGCTGTATTAGTTGAACCTATGTCTGGGAGTACCACACAAACACCTATTTTTTGTCAGTTTATTTACTTGTAGACCAAAGTTCCCCTTTCCTCCTACTCTGCAAGAAAAAGAACCTGTTAAAAAAAAATGATCACTCTGACAGTCCAAAAACAAATGAAAAAAATCTGGTGTTCCGCACCAAAAGACTGGAGGAGACCATAAATGTATCCAAGACTCCTTAAACTTTCCAAGAGATCTGTTGCACATAAACACATACGGATCTCTGTGCATTATGTTAGTACTTTACCCCATAGGTCAACAGGAAAAAGGAGATTCTGAGCAAGAAAGTATTTGGAGATTGCTTTAGGAAAGCCCTAATTTCTTAATTTCCCCCAAGAGATTTTTTCTGGAAGTTTTTTGATAATCATCCCTTTCAAGCTGTGGAATAAGAATGGTCTGAAATGACAGTATCCAAAATGTTTAAAGAGAGTTAAAAATCAAGCTTTTTTTCTTTCCCTCTTCAGTGTATGCATACATCCACTGTCTGCTGGTTTAACTGGTAAAGGCAGAAATTACAAGTAAAATTCTGGGCTTCAGAATCACTGCTGATTTCTTTTATAGCCTGTCCATGCTGTGAAAAGAAAAGGGAAAAAAAAAAAAAAAAAAGATGAGTTTTATGTATATGTATTAGTAATTCTTGTTCAATTTAATTGAATTTTTTCAAGCCTCAACAACAGGCAAGACAGCTTTTTAACCACTAGTTTACAACAGTTTTATTACAGTTTGGTTTAAGTTTTATTAGGAAGCAGTTCTTCCAATCATCCTCCTTCCTTTCCCTTCCTATCCCACTGTGTGAAATAAAACAGTCACTTTACCAGCCTCATGTTACTTTGCTCATGTTTGGCCAGGCTCTGAGAACCCTCATCTAATTGCATGGTGTGACTCAGCTTGCAGGCAGTAATTCACTACACTGTAATAGCTCACTGGCTTTCAACAGTAATTATTCTCCATTTAAAAAAATAAAAAAATAAATAAACACTTCAGTACTACGTGTATGGAAGCAGGAACTACAGGACATTAATATTAAATGGCTAAAGTAACTCTGTGGAAGAGACTTTGGAGTTCTTAACTGATTAAGATTATTTTGCATTTAATCATATTTCACCTTTAAAGTACTTGTTTAATAATCATGGCAGAAGCTTATAAAACACTACAAAAATACTCTTGCTTATTATGTCCTGTCCAGATACAGCTCTTTCTAATTAATGACTTTTTTCTTTAACATGAGCAATGCATTTCAGGAGATGAAATCTGAGCTGAAGATGAAGTTTGATGGCCAGGTTACTTTGTACAGAAGTTACCGTGTGGGAGACCTTCCTGACATCCAGATTGAACACTCCAGCCTCATTGCCCCTCTACAGGGCCTCGCCCAGGTGTGTCTGCTTTTCAAATGCCATTTCTGTGTTTTGGTAGGAACAATGAGGTGCAGTTGGGCAGCTGCTTTCAAAATTGTTGTTTTGTCATCAGCCACCATGATGTGCTTTCAAAGAGCCTGTTTTGAGGGACAATATTTCTCCTGCCCCTGGGCTGGTGCAGCAATGAGAGAAGATGCCTTGTATGTTGCCTCACTTGAGCAATTGAACACAGAGGATCTAGGATATCAGCTGTTGTTGCCTCTGAGCTCCTGGGCTTGAGAAACAAATTAGAGACATTATTGGGAAAGGACATCTCACTGTATAATAACAAAATTGTCACTTTTGTTCTTTCACATGGCTGCAGTGCAGTGGTAAAAGTACAGGTGAAGTTCTGTGGACGTACTGGACTTAGATGTGTCAGTAAAGCTGATCCAATATTCCTTTTCTTGTCTGGGAATGGCAGAAACTATAAGCTGATCTTATATTTTGCAATGTTTGAGATGTCACAGTATTCCTGATGATCTTTGTATTTGATTTCTTTTGATGGTCTCTTATTTCTGTCTGAAGGGGGAAGTAGTGCAATCATGAGTTATCTGAACAACTTTAGATCAAGAGTTAGACCAAAGTCCAGTCCTGTGATAGACCACTGTATGGGATTATATTACATTTGCAACAGTGTTCCTGGGTTGAAGAAGTGCCTTTAAATCTCAGATGGTACCACCTGTGTGCATGTATCTCTCTCCACTAGCTCCCTCAATGCTGGGGGCTGGATTTTCTTACACATTGACATTTTCTGGGTTTTTTTGCTTATTTTTCCTAAAGCCCTCTTCTCTGGCCATAAGATGATACAAAGTTTCTGATTTCTGTAGCAGGAATTGTGAATATGTGAAAACTGTAAATTTTCCCTGACCGCCAACGCTCTGGCACAGAGCCTACATTGTCTTCCAGTTTATATAGAAAAATTAAGATAGAATTTGAATTTGTTGTACAGAAAGTCTGAAATAATTGCCAGTATAGAAGCTGGGCACACCAGAGCAATTTTTCCACTCCCAAACAGCATCTATGTAGGGGCTGGGTTAGCGGATGGTTCATATTTCTTAATTTAATTATTATTTTACTGTGTCACAATAAAGTTCAGTGACTGTATTGCTTTTGTTACGATTTACAGAAAGATCCAACATTTGCCAAGCAACTCTTCAGCAGTTTGTTTGGGGGAATTTTTCATGAGGTGGAAAAATCTAAAATTCTCTCTGAGAAAAAAGTCATCATCCAGAAGCTGCTGAAGGACTTCAATAATTTCCTCAGTACAAGCCTTTCTTACTTCCCACCATTCATTGCGTGCATCCAGGTAAATCTTAGTCTGTGACATGAAAGTAGAGGACTATAATGTCTCAGTGTGTGGTAAAACCAGTGGTACACATTACTGAAATTTAGGCAAAGGTGGATGGAGTACTTCAAATATGGCCTTACTGTGGCAAAGTAGAAGGGGAGGATCACCTCCCTTGATCTGCTTGCCTCGCTCTTGTTAATGCACCCCAGGATCCCATTGGTCGTCTTAGCCATGGAGGCACACTGCTGGCTCATGGCCAACCTGTTATCCACCAGGACACCCAGGTCCTTCTCCTCAGAGTTCCTTCCCAGCAGGTCATCCCCTAACCTGTACTGATGCATGAGGTTATTTGTACACAGGTGGGTGCAAGACTCTATGCTTGATTTTGTTGAATCTCACGAGTGAGGTTCCTCTCCACCCATCTCTCCAATCTGTCCAGGTCTCATTGAATGGTAGCATAGCCTTTCTGAATTGTGCCAGACATTCTTCCCAGCTACGCATCATCAGCAAACTTGTTGAGAGAGTACTTTACCCCTTCATCAGCTGTGAGAAAAATTGACAAGACTATGCAGATGTTGTGGTGCTGATATTTCCGTTTCTGGGTAGTAGCTGTCAGATGGATTGCTGTTAGCATCTCTTGCTTATTTTTCAGCAGCCTTTTCAATTAGGTCTTCTGAGGTAGTTGTTTAGCAATCTTCACTAATGAGGGAAAGGTTTGTTTCTGCCAAAGACTGAGTTGGTGCATCACAGCTTCATCATTGAAAAGTAAACTCATGCCTTTCTGATTTGTTTCTGTGTGCTTCTGTGCTTCTAATGCTATGAGAATATGCTGGCTTGGAATAGTTTGTGAACTTCATATTCTACCCCAAGTTTTAGAAATTAAAAAAGCTTGTCCAAGTGCTGTTACATAACCACTGCCGCTGCATTTAATGTTTCATATCATCTGCGTTGATCTTAGTGCTGTATCTATCAATCTTTTTTTTTTGAATGAGAAATAGTAGTTTCCTCTTTCTGTTACTGAAATCTAAACATTCTGGTGATAGATGTCTTTCATAATACAGGAGGAATATCTAGTTCAGACTAGCTTTTCAAATACACAGGCTGCTTCTAAGTACTTGTATTTACACATCTGAGAAAGTGTAATTTGTTGTTTACTTTCTTCTGTGCAGCTGCATAAAAGGTCAAATTCTGTGGGGATATTTCTGGGCTGTCTTGGTATTTTTTGAGCCAGCATCTCACAATAGCTATCTGTTAATATTCCCTTTTGCCATATTCCCTCATTTCCATTATTTGTGTTGCACTATGCTCTCCATTACACTCTATTTAAAATGCTTTTGTGTGGGGCTACATTTTTACCTGAATAGATGGAAAATCAAAATTCAAAAAATAGGTAAGTTATCAGACAAAAATATGGACTTCATAACAGTGCCAAGAGCATCTCGTTGTCATCCCTACTGAATAAAGAAAGAACAGCAGCTCAAAGGCAAGGCTCAGCTTGTGTATTTGAGCATCCTGCATAACTGTGAGAGGAAGTCTTTTTCCCAACATGGAACAAAGTTTATATTGTTGAGAAGAGAGGGCTGGGAGAGGAAAAGAGAGCGAGCACGTGATGTGGAGGTTGCCACTTTTGTTGGCTTGGCCAGTTGGAAGCAGAGTTTCTGCTTCCTGTATGCCAACAGCATAATAAATATTGGCATGTGTGAGAAAGGCTGCCTGCTTCACTGCGCCTTTCTTGTGGTTGTTTCACTTTTGGTCTTCTACAGGTTAAATTCCCATCAGAAGAGTAACTTGATGACAAAAGGAGCTGTTTCCATCTTCAGGGATAATCTTAAAGTTGTCTGTGAGGCTCTGGGGTTGGTCTTTAGGACAGATTAAAAAACAGCTGAAATACTGAGAAAGAACCTAAATCCATTCCATAAGTTTATACAGACTGTGTAGAAATCCCTAGCCTCTGAAGGACCTATCATTGTATATAAATACTTCAGCTATTAGGCTGACTTGGATGTTGTTCCTCCTTATCTTGAACATATAGTGCAAACAGAGACAGAAAACACTGTGTGTGAAGCAAAGAACATTCTCCCTGCTTTTAGAAGATAAGTGATGGTACAGTCACCACCTTTGATGTGGGATGATGTCTGTAAATTGTAAGAGTGTTCTCCAGATACACTGTTATATTTGCACAATTCTTACACTTCTCATATGCATAGTTGGTAAAGGGCTTTTAGTCTTACCTTAACACAGCTATTCTTAATTTTTTAGGTTGTGCAGTTGGCATTGCATCTCTGATATAACCCTTAAGAGCTGGCAAAGGACTGATATGTGTGTATATATATCTTATGTCTGAAACATGTAGTTGAAATTGCCTGAATAGCATTTGAAGCCTATGCAGGCCCCTCATTGAGATCCACATGGTCTGTGACACAGGAAGCTACAAGAAGCTGTTCGTTTTTCTCTTTTGTACTGAGCACAGATAGAATTGGCAGGAGTCTCAGCATTGCAAGATGTGTAATGGATTTCCTTTAGCCAAATTCGTATTTATCTGTTTGCAGTATGTACAGACTGTACAAATATCTGATATATTTGTCTGTATTGGCTGTAATGACTTAAGTATTAAAAAGAAGCTTTGGGTAGCCAGGAAAGTTTATCCTTATGAAAGGGTTATTCTGCAGTTGAACTGATCTTCAAAAGGGTAAAGATTTCAGAAATCCTGTCTTTAAATCAGGCAGGACTAGATGAGCACCAATAAATGAGTCTAATGAGAATCTTCAGGATGCAAAAACAGGGTAAGTGCGTGGCTAGGAAGCATTCATCTTGGTTAATTAGACATTGGTGGGTAGCAAGAATATGCTGTGTACTATGTTAAGGAAGGATAACAGCTGTGTAGCAGGCGTCGCACTATCAGCAAAAAGAGGGGAAGATTCAGACCATGACTGTGTTCATTTCTCTCCTCTTTGCCGCTTTCAGTGTGATTCTTTTTAGAGAATTGTCTGGAAGATCTGTCAGGTGTCGCAGGTTGAAGTGTATGTGCAGAGCAACTGTTCCTTGTTACATCCAGTTTTCTTTTGTGAGGCAGCTTCAGTCCTCACCCTGGAGAGGCAGTGAAGTGCAGGGGTTGTTCTCTGTCCTAAGAGCAGCAACAAAGGAAAAAAAAAAAAAAAAGGGAATGGAATGCTTTTTTTTTTCTTTTCTTTTTTCAGAGTTGGGAACTTGTGGAAATTTTACTGCCTCTTTTCAGAGTTCACAAAAGGGATAGGTGGCTGGTCTGTGAAAGGTAGCTGTCAGCAACTATACAGTATGTATTAGACCAGGTAGACAACTTGTTTTGTCTTACAGGAGATAAGTTACAAGCACAGAGAGCTGCTGGAGCTGGATTCAGCTAACGTGAGCACGAGCTGCCTCGCAAGCCTACAGCAGCCTGTAGGCATCCTTCTTCTGGAGCACGCCCTGATGGCACTGTCCCCTGCAGAGGAGCCCCCGTCAAAGCGGATGCGTGGCAGGACGGAGCTCCCTCCAGATGTCATCAAATGGCTTGAGCTTGCAAAGTAAATTATTGCTTGAGATAAGTTACTCCTGTCAGGTTTGCCTTGTGAAGAACTGCATCTTTGTAGATCCTGGAATTTCTTTTCAGTCTTTCCCTTTGTTAGAATTCAACATGCTTTTAACTTCTTGTTGGTTAATTACTGTCTTTCTGTTAGAGCAATTAGACTTAACAGATGTTCACCCTGGCAATGCTGCTACACTGCTAAAAACAAAAGCAACAAAACTTCCTATCTTGCAATTGCAGGAGTTTCCAGTGTTCAGGTATTCTCCTACAAGATTAAGTTTGTCTACTTATATATGTAATGTTATTGCTGATTGAATGTAGGTTTTTTAAATTTTATTTTCAGTAGTTTATATTTGCATTGATTTACCTCTGTTCAACTGATTAAAAGCTTTCCCTTCTCCTTGTTGATAGGCTTTACCGGTCTCTGGGAGATTATGATGTCCTTCGTGGTATTTTCAGTGGTAAGATCGGGACTAAGAAAATTACACAGCAAGCATTGCTGGCAGAAGCAAGGAGTGATTATGCTGAAGCAGCTAAATGTTATGACGAGGTAAAATGACAACAAGAATGCTTAGTTTCATAAATCTTTCTCATGGCTTAAAGCTAAGAAGCCAAAACTGAACGTTTTGAGAACGAGCATATTGTTCAAAATGTCCTTCTGTTTGATTGATGGTTAAGTCTGTAATGATGTGGGAACAGATGCCACAAGCAGTCACAACGGAGCAGAAAGCATGCTGCTCTTTAACTCGTTGTTACAAAGCTTCATATCTGTCCTTACCTCATTGCAGCCTTCCAGTACTTAAAGGGAGCTTATAAACAGGAGGGGAGTCAACTCTTCGAAAGGGTAGGTAGCAGCAGGACAAGAGGAAATGGTTTTAAGTTTAACAAGGGAAGGATTAGGTTGGATGTCAGGGGGAAGTTCTTCACAGAGAGAGTGGTAAGGTGCTGGAACAGGCTGCCCAGAGAGGCTGTGGATGCCCCGTCCCTGGAGGTGTTCAAGGCCAGATTGGATGTGGCCCTGGGCAGCCTGGTCTGGTATTACATGGGGAGGTTGGTGGCCCTGCCTGTGCTGGGGGGGGGTTGGAGTTTGATGATCCTTAAGGTCCCTTCCAACCCAGGCCATTCTGTGATTCTTGCCTAAGCAGACAAGTAGAACTCCATGGGCATGCTACCTTTGTGAGAGCAAACTGCCTGTGTTCATAGCAGATCTCAATTGTGGGTACAAATAAAGAAGGAACTCTTATTATTCTTTTAAAGACTTTTCAGAAATGCGGGTTTACTGAAGATGGCTATCTGAAATTAATTTTTATATAAATATTATTTCAATCCTGACTAGCTTCAATTTTCTGCGTTTAATATTGCTGCCACATTCTGGCAAATGGATAAATGTTTTTATGAGAGATGATCAACTATTCTGAAGTTATTTGTGACTTGATCAGAAGCTGACATGATTTAAAACTGTGTGAACCTTCCTCTCCCTTAAATTGATTCCCTAGGCACTTTCCAAAGAAGACTGGGAAGATGGGGACCCAACTGAAGCAGAGAAAGACTTCTGGGAACTTGCATCTCTGGAATGCTATGACCACCTCACAGAGTGGAAGTCTCTGGAGTATTGTGCTACTGTTAATATTGACAGTGGTAAACCTCCAGACTTGAGCAAAACATGGAATGATCCATTTTATCAGGTGTTTACAAATTATTTTGATACTGCATTACTGTCTCTGCACGGATACAGTAATGTGATTGTGGTTGGAATTCAGTTGTGTAATTTGGGTTAATTTAATTATGGAAGTTAGCAGAGATCCTTACACGTAAATATTAGAAGCAGTTACTTCTGTTATTTTTAGAATGTTTCATTTTGACCTAGAATCTATGGCTGATCATACAGTGCCAGGTTTAACTGCCACTGCTGCTGACACTTACCTGTGTCACTTCTTCTCTTGCACATCTTGAGAGTTAGCAGATCACTGGTACAGAGACTCACAATATTTACTGAGTACTTCCAGAGCCTATCAGAAAAGGCTGCCTTTGATCTGTTTGCAAATTGAAATGCATCTTCAGGGAATTTAAGAAAACAGTTGAAAATATTATCATATATTTTATCCGCCACAGATAAGAAAAAGTTGATCATGTAATATTCGTTGCCTAGAAATAAAGCCTACGTTTTCACCTTCCAGGAGACATATCTGCCCTATATAATACGCAGTAAGTTGAAGCTACTGCTCAATGGGGAAAATGACCAGACTTTGCTGACTTTCATTGATGAGGCAATGAAGACAGAACAGAAGAAAGCTCTGATAGAAATGCATTACAGCCAAGAACTTAGTCTACTTTACATCCTGCAAGATGATTTTGACAGAGCCAAATATTACATTGGCAACGGCATGCAGATCTTCATGCAGGTAAAAATCGCTGCTGCTCTTGATGTGATTTTTCTGTATAAACGTAAGGAACAGTGAAACTTGTTGCTGTTGCTGCTACTAGATTATATGCTTCTATACTTGCTTAAAGCAGACCCGTTGTCAGGTTATAAGTCTATTAAATAATTCACAAAAGATTTGATTGTAGAGCATATTCTATAGTAGCATAAGATGAATAGCTTGCAGAGCATTGAATAGACCATGTTGTAAATTCTGTATATGAGATCTTTTATTGTGTCCTTTGCCTTTCAGAGCTATTCCAGTATTGATACTTTGTTATACCAAAGTCGAATGAGCAAACTGCAGTCTGTACAATCTTTGACAGAAATACAGGATTTCATCAATTTTATGACCAAAACAAGTAAATATATATTAAGTTTATTTTGTTTCCATTGTATTGAATAGTTCTGATTTTCTGAACTTGTAATTTGTCTCCACGCCCAGAGGACTGAGCTCCTGTTTGAGGGAGCATGGGTCTGGAATTACTTCGTACTGTCTTCTTGACAGAGAACTATTGTAGTTGTGTAAGATAGGCTTCAAGGTAATTTGGTGTTCTTTTGCAAAGCTTTATTAGCCTAGCTGTTGTCATAAAAGTATCTCTTTAAATGAGGAAGTAATGAACTAACGTTTTTGTTGGTGTCACTTCTGGTAGCAAAGCAGTTAGCAGGGGTAAAAGATAGATGAAATATGTCATTTATAGCTACTGTGGTTGGCATGAAATATTAATTCATGCATATAAATATAATTATATATTAAATTAACAGTTCCACTGTATTCCAGCATACTTCCATATTGAAGGTAGCTAGTGCTGGTGATTTGCAGTGACAGCTGACCTTGATGTCCATGTTGAATCTTCTGTGCTGCAGCAATAACCAAAAATATCAGCACAAAATAACGCATTTAACGCAAATTCAAAAACGCAACTGCACTTTTGGGGTTTGATTATTACATTTTGTGTGGGTCTAGGGCCTTTTTCATGCTGTTTGGATCTAGATGCTTTTAAAGTATTCCATGTTGATTTCTAGGTAACTTAACTTCACGGGCTAAGTCCCTGAAGAGACTTCTCAGAACTTGGACAAGCAGATATCCAGATGCTAAAATGGATCCCATGAACATCTGGGATGATATCATTACAAATCGGTAAGATGAGATTTTCAGTAAGCATAAATTCTGTGTGACTGTTGACTTCTGAGAGATGCTTTTTCTAACACGGCTTGTTTACAAGGAGGGTGCCACCGATCCAGTGTATTCCTTTTCTTTTAAGTGATCTTAACAGCTTTATAATGGGTTGCTTTTTGTGAGACTAACTCATGATGGGAAAAAAAAAAAAGGAGTTTCAGAAGCAGATGGAGAATAAACAATGTTTTGATAAGGAAACAAGTGTTACTTAAGGCATTTTTTTGCATCAGCAACTACATACACAGTACAAAAATGCTGACAAGAAGTCAAGCTGTCCCACTTCAGCAGCTCTCGAACACACCCGCATGTAGTTGAGTAGGTTAGCTGTATTTAACTCAATATATCACCACCCAAAGGGCTCATACGTTATGGATAAAAATGCTTACGTACTCTGTGGTCAGTGTTAAAGTTGGGGAGTGTGCAAGAGAAGATCAGCCCTATCACACTGCATACTTCTGATGTTTATAGGAGGGTTAATGACCACTGCAGTGACCAAGGCAGTAATCTGCTGCACAACTGATGCTAGAAAGAACAAAGTTTCTCTAGAGGCTGTTGTGGATTAGCTCCAAAGAAACGAATGTTTTTTCACATCTGAACGTTTTCTGTTCTCTCCATGGTATTCATCTCCATGCCAATCCAGCCTTCCTGTGCAGATTTAGTTTTTCACTTTTTGTGGAGACAGTTTATTTAACAGCTCTTCTGATACCCTCTGGGCACTAATTTACTGTCTCTTGGGCTCAGGAAAGCATGGATATGGAAAGAGCTTATATTAGTTAAATATGAAGAAGAATACATGGAGTAGTGCTCTGCTTTACAAAGTCTCAAAACATTTGATTTGCATGGTTGTCAGTGTCTTAAACAGTTCTATATGCTGTTAGAAATAATTTGCCACAAATTAGTTAGAAAAGATGTGCCTTTATTCAATGCCAAGGCCTGCTCCTGACTGAAGTAGTGATTGGACAAGAATGGCCTCAAGTTGCTCCAGAGGAGGTTCAGGTTGGATATTAGGAAACATTCCTTCTCTGGAAGAGTGGTCAGTGGCACAGGCTGCCCAGGGAGGTGGGGGAGTCAGTCACTGTCCCTGGAGGTGATCGAGAAACGTGGAGATGTGGTATTAGGAGACACGAGTTAGTGGGGAAACGGTAGTGGTAGCTGGATGATTGAACTGGATTATCTTGGAGGTCTTTTCCAACCCTTGTGATTCTGTAATTTTTTTCCTGCACTGAGTAACAGCCTACATGATGAGAGATGCTATTGAATTAGATTGGATTAATTGTAGAATAAAAAGGAGTTAGCACTGGTTCACGCAATTCTGTTTTAAGAATCTGAGTACAGTCACTACCTTTTTTTTTTCTTCTGCAATGTAGATTTTAAAGTGCCTTGTTTACATGCCTCAGTATTGTATATACTGAATTCCTGCTTTGCATGAAACACAGCCTGGCACACTTCTGTCAGTTTGGAACTGAAGCTATGGCTAGGTGAACTTGGAGGTGGTTGTAGCTATGCTTAAAAGAACAAACCAACAGAAGATCCCACTCTATTAGGAATGTTTTCTGCTACTTAATCTCATTGATTAAAGATCCTGGAATGCTCTCAGGGTCAACCTGTCCCTGGTTGTTACGTTGAGACTCCTTGCAGAGTACGTTTATCCTTTACTAAATGTGAAATTACTATAATTTGCCATTTCTTCTTAGCTTTTTTTCTCTTGCTGTCAAAGTTCAACGCTTTGGGACATATATTCCCTTGCCTGGGTGCCAGAGTGATTTGTGCTCTTGTCGTTGTGCAGGTGCTTCTTTCTTGATAAGCTGCAAGAGAAATTTCTCTGTGATCAGGCCAATGATAGTATGGAGGTGGATGAAGAAAGTGGTGTTGGAGACCAAATGGAAGTAGATCAACAGGATGAAGACATTCACTCAATGATTAGAAGCTGCAAATTTAACATGAAACTGAAGATGATAGAAAGCGCCAGGAAACAGGTGCCTACTGTCTGCTAGCTTCCAATTTTGTGAGAAAATACAAACTGAAAACATCTTAAGTCTACTAGTGTGCATTTTTGCAAGGGCAGAGCTTGTCTCTGCTTGATCCTGTTGTCCAGGTCATTTTGAAAGCTCAAGAAATTCAGCTCTTCAGAGAGAGAAAACAGAGAAAAGTTAATTAAAAACTTGATGATAATATATCATTACTGGAAATGTGCCTGAAGGCCCCTTTGATCCACAGATGGTTTCTAACGCTGAAGTGCAGATAAAGTATCTTAGTCATTAATGGATAGGATGCTTGTTGCCAAACAATATGCTCTCTTATTTACAAACAATCTCTTCTATACAAGAACACAAACTAAATTCAGATTGACTCAATATCATTCACTTCAGTCAAGAATGGTAAAACATTCAGGGATTTATTTTCATCGTGGTTTTCATTAATATTGTGATTAGATATTGGGGCTAGCATTTATATAAAAAGCTAAAGCTGACTGACTTAGAAATTTTGTTTTGGATCTGACTTCTACAATTACTTTGGTATTTCAAGCTTGAGACAAGACCAGAAATATTGAAGTCCAAGTCTCCCTGTTCTTCGGAGATCCTGCAAAAATCTACAGTCAGTGTCAGGGTTGATTTTAAGCACTGTAAATGGACAAATATAACAGCAGTGCTCTGCAGGCTGTTCATTCCTGAAGGAAAAAAATACAACAATAAGGTATCATTTAGTGTTACTATAGAAATGTTTCATCTAGTCACAGGCATAATACGTAAGCAATGTGCTTGATTATAAACTGAGTTACACTATCCATATGTGTTTGTGCTGCAGAACAGTTAATATCTATTTCATTATGCAGATAAAATTATTTTAATTTTCTCAGTTTTTCCCAACCTCTGTGCTTTTTTCCTTTTCAAATTTCTCCATTAGCACAAATCTGTGTTTTCAGTATGACACCAATCAAGCAGCTGCCCTCTCTTCACAGAGTCATGGAATCTTTAGAGTTGGAGGGGACTTCTGAGGGCCATCTAATCTAATGAACAGGAACTCCACAGCTAGATCAAGTTGCCCAGGGACTTAATTCAGCCTTGCCTTGGAAGTCTCCAGGGATGGGGCATCAACCACATCTTACCATAGCTTTGCTTATTTTAATGAAATCCTCCCATCTCTTAATCCGATTACAGAAAGATTTTCTTTTCAGACATGTTACTTGAAAAATCTGTCTTACTCTGAATACAGAACAGCTTCTCCGTTGCCAAGAAGCTTCTGAAGGACCTGCGCAGAGAGGCCAGAACAAGGGAGGACTGGCTGGTGAGGTGGAACTGTGCCTACTGCCGCTTCATGCATAGCTGCAGCCAGAGCCAGAGTTGTCCTGAACGAGTGCTTTCTGTGTTAAAAACCATCTCCCTACTCGGTAACACGCTTTGCTTTGCTTTGTTTATTATACAAAGCTGCTTTGTTGTCAAATTGCTGACTTTGTTTTTGAACTCCAACAGAAGATACCAAGTCAGACTACCTTAACGAGAACATAATGGCCTTCCGAAACCAGAATCTTCTGCTGGGTACTACGTACCACATCATGGCCAACACTCTTAGTCAGGATCCAAAATGCTTTGAGCAAATAGAGGAACAAAAAGCTGGGAAAATATTGGAACTGTCGGGAGAAAGTTCTGAGAGTCCTGCAAAGGTAAAAGGAGGGCAGAGGGGGAAGATTTTTGGTATTTCAGTGTAGTGTTCCTGTGCAGGGAAGGATATGGATCGATATAGAGAATATCAAACCCTGCTATTAGCACTGATATCTGCAGGAAAAGCAGCTGTGGAGGTGAGGGCTGTCTGTGGCTGCTGTTCTGGCTGGTTTTTGCTCTCTTGATGTTCTGCATCACTGCAGCCATTTCAATTGGGTGGGAGAACATTCTTGCATTTCTCCATTCCTGTATTTTGTTTGGAAGAGAAAGACATACTGAGTGCACCCACGTGACAATGGTAAGAGAAAGTTGAGAACACAAAACTCAAAAGAATACTTCTATTTCCTCTTGGCATTTCTGAGCTGCTTTTTGCTGTCAGACTATCTTATCTCATAAAGAGATCTTTATAATACTGATAACAATACTGTTATGCTTACTTTATTTGAATAGTTCTAGTGATAAAGGGAAGAGGGTTTTCATTTTGAAGCAGAACATATGCCATCTTTGCGTCTCTTAGAGAAGTGCACATTTGAAGATCACAGTGGTGGACTGCGCTGCATCTCAAGTCGTATTGGTCTGTCCTTTGGTCTGCCAAATTGTGCTAAGTAAGAATTTAAAGTACTGTGGCTGACTTATTTCTGTTAATTCCTAAAGCCACCATACGGAGTCTTAGATATGAACCATATCAGTATAAAACAGCAAAAATCAACTCTTCGTTTGTGGCTTTAATGGTAGTTGAAGAAAAGTGGATAAAAACAAGGTTCCTTTCAGTTAAATTCTCATTTCTCACGTTTGTAGAAGCTCAAGCAGAAGTTTAAACTTCATTTGCTAGGTAATTATTAAAAGCATTCTTTGTGAGGAAACCTGAAGGATGAGTGTAAAAGCTTTCTTTTGTGTCAGATGAATCAGATTGGGATATCAGATATTTCTACTAAAGATGAGACTGAAGAGTGTAGCCTTATTTCATATTAACATGAAGCAGTACTCTGACCCTGGCAGTGTCCCTCTCTCCACCTGAAGAGCAAGCTGCTTAATTTCAGAGATGGCATTTTTCAGTTGTTCTTACTTTTTCTCCACCCTTTTTATATATCATTTAATAGCTGCAGTGCCTGAGGTGGTTAAGCTTGCCAGCAGCATGAGGATGTGTGCATTTGATTTAAAACACTCATTTGTAAAGAATCTTGCAAAATCCTTCATTACATGAGCTGTGTTAGAAAAGTATGATCAATGTGATATATACATATTTATATATTTTTTTCCCTTATGGTTAAATTTCAGATATTAGCAGGTCTGAACAAGAGAGCTTTTCAGTGTTTCAGCAGCGCTGCAAGGAAGTCTGAAGAAGAAGTGCAGTCCCTCTCCATGGAACACGTTGACGTGAAGGGAGTTATTGATGCATATATGACTTTGGTTGGTTTCTGTGACCAGCATCTGCGCAAGGAAGAAGAAGGCTCACTTGGTGAGTTGGGGTTTCCCCTGAGCACGTGAGATGCATTTATCTCTCTTTGGCTCGTTTGTGAGCTTTCGTGATACCCAGGAGGAGATCTCCCTGAGCAATGCAGCTTGGGTTTAAATGGAACACTTTGTCCTCCAGTCCAACAGTATTGGTAGTCCTATTGTTTGTTCTTTTTTCCCCACTGCAACTGCTAGCTTTGGTGCTAGTGAACCACTTGTAATCTCTCTCTGGTGAGATATATATCATATCCAGCAGATGGTTCCCTTGTTCCTTCTCAGACCACACCACCAGTTCTGTACTTAAAGTAGGCTGGTTACCAGAGGTGATGCAGCTTTCCCATGAAGTTAATCCTTACCATCCTCAAGTTGGTGGTTTGCACAGCTCAAACAGATGAGAAGGAGAACAAAGTAAAAATACAAAATGCACCGGAAGAAAAAATGCTGAATAGTGGAGAAGAATGTTCCAGATGATCAAAGCCATGAAGCAAGAGATGGTGTTTCTGATAACTTTTGCTTAATATCTCTTGGCAGAAATTAACACTGCAGATCTGCAGCTATTCCCAGCTATTGTGGTGGAGAAAATGATAAAAGCTTTGAAACTGAACTCCAGAGAAGCCAGGCTGAGGTTTCCTCGACTGCTACAAATAATTGAAAGATATCCAGCAGAGACACTGGGTCTGGTGACACGAGAGGTGAGTTGCTTCCATTCTCCTGGCAGCCAGTGTTGCTGTAAATGGAATTTAAAATGTGGGACGTGGGAGTTGGATGGACAGAGAGGTTATGCTGGTGAATTTTGCTGCAAGTGAACCAGATAAATTTTATCTTTGTTCCTTGTTCTTCTCTGGCTTGTTGAGTGTAATTAATATGGTCACAAGCTTTTTAAAGTTGAATTTTTGTCATTGTACTGATTCCAAATATTAGTTTGAAAGCTGCTGGAAAAGTGAATTTTTTTTTTTTTTTCCTGAACCATCTGCATGGGCTGATAAAACTGGACTGCATTAAGAGAGTTGTGTCTGTAGGCTTTCCCCCTACGTGCAGGAAACCACCAGCTTCTCCACTTGTTTTCCACTTCTCCCATCTCTCTCTGTCCTGTTTCATTGCAGAGCTTTACTGCAGCTTCATGTCATTTGTATTTCCCACTTCCTCCCTTCCATTTCCTGTTCCTTTATTGCAGCTGGATGCCAGGATGTCATGTGCCTTCCCTTCTGTGTCATGGCACAGATAAGCTGAGCTCTCTTTGGCTCGCGCCCGCTCCTGTCTTGGCTTGCCTGTGTTTTCAAGCCTGTTTCATCATGCTGGTGCTCAGAGTGCTTCCTCTGCCCTGTCAGAGGGAAAACTTAAGGTGTGAGAGTGGCAGAAATATGGCATACTTACCTCAAGAGACCAAAAACATAGCAAACGTGGCTGAAGTGGACATGGTGTGGCTACAGTGGAACTCTGGTGGTAAACCAGAACCTGATTCCTGCCCCAGCCAATAAACCTCACCCACAAGAGAAGTTCTTTGGGTGTTTTTGTCCTCACCTTTCTTTCTGTGCAGTCAATGCTGGCAATTTGTTAAACTTAAACTCCATTAGAAAGGTAGGAAGCGATGAGGTGGGAAGAGGAGTCAGAGTCCATCCTGTTGTCATCACAAGCAAAGAGAATGTAGTGTTCATTTCAAAATTGATATGAGCCTTTGCAATGGGACACCTATGTAGTAGTAGCAGTAGTTGTAATGAAGCTCTGCTTCAGTGGGAGATGTTTTGTGAAGGTAGTTGATGTTCTCTGTTTTACTTTTGCGTTTGTCTGTCAAGCTGGGACACGGAGCAATTTTGGTTGTTTGCTCTGTTTGGTAGCCATAAGGATGACCAGCATTGAAAGCAGTGTCTGTTTTGCAGCTTTCTTCAGTTCCCTGCTGGCAGTTCATCGGTTGGATTAGCCAGATGATGGCACTCCTTGACAAGGATGAAGCAGTGGCTGTGCAGCACACTGTTGAAGAGATCGCAGATACCTACCCGCAGGCAATCATCTACCCGTTCATGATCAGCAGTGAGAGTTTCTGCTTCAAAGATACCGCAGCAGGCTGTAAGAACAAGGAGTTCGTAGCAAGGTGAATCTGTGATCAGCAGTTCTTTGTGTATTTTGGATGCAGGTGTGGATGGGTTTGTTTTAAAGAAACAGTTTTCTTCAGGAAGCATGAGAGAGGCATTAGGGGGCAGTCCCACACAAACTGTGCTTTGATTCAAAGGCATAGGGAAAATCAGTGCATGAACTCACTCAGCATTAGACACGCTCAGGTAGGCAGCCTGATTGCTTACAGCAGTATTGAGTACATGGAGTCCCCAGACTGTGGAAGTCGGAAGATTGCGGAGAAGGAACTCCTTTTTCCTGGGAGCTCTGTGTTAGTTGAAAGTTTCTTCTTCCTTTTCCTGCTCTGCTGAGGCTGAAGGGAAACCTGGTGCATGATTATATTCCTGCTGCAGTAGATTTCACAGCAGTGACAGCCAAAACCCATCAGGGATGGAGACAGAGCTGGCTTGGACACTTTGAGTCTTTCTAACACCAGGAGATAGAGCAGGGATGTTTGAATAGAATAAAGGCTCCCACCAGATTTCAGAGATTGACAGTGAAATGGGTGAACATTATCTTCTGGGAAACAGCAGCTTTCCATTGGTTTCTTCTCCACTTGCTCAGTGCACAGTACGAGCCTTCAAGCCCTACCTTCCCCACCTTGCCATGCAGTAAAACCTAAATTAATCCCCAGGCAAAAGTCAGCTTGTGTCACACAGTGCTGTAGAACTGCTACAACAATTTTAGGTGTTCCATTGCATTTTCTCAAATTTCTGATGTATTTGCTGAAAATCTTAGTGTAAAACTAGAAGGGAAAGGCTTGTGCTTCACAAACTTTATTGTCCTTGAACAACTGTCCTGACAGGTCTTGTTAAATGCCAGTTTCTGTTGTAAGAGTGCTAACCACTACCCCACCAAGTGGCAGTTTTTTATAGCAGGGCACTTAATTACCAAGAAATTAGGAGCAGCACAGTGAGGACAGCCAATAATTAACACTTATACAGCCCAGGAGAATTGAGTTGTCCTCATTTGTGCCCGCTCCTCCCCCCAAATAGCATTACTCAATTAGTGGATGTAGCAGCTGCTGTGTATCATGGCTTATTGGCAGGCTAGGTGATGGTAGTTTCTGCTGAGTTGTGATGCAGTTCTTTCTTTTAAAGCATCAAGAACAAGTTGGACAGAGGAGGAGTAGTTCAAGATTTTATTCACTCCCTGGAACAGCTCTCTAATCCTGTAATGCTTTTTAAGGTAAAGTGTATTACTGCTTTCCCCCCTTCTTTCTCCACACTGTGCTTAGGAAAGAAAGTGCAGGGTGGAGATGCTACAGCTGCAGGAAGTGGTTCTCCCCATAAGACTGGCACTGATGTTAGGGTGCACTGTAAGCTTTTCCTCATGCTGCTCCCCATTCCTTCTGCCAGCTGACTGCTTTGCAGTCATCCTCCTCAGCTTTCTCTTTCTGGGGTCTTTGTGCTGCCCCACAGTCAGTCCTGCTTCATTGTTCCCAAACTGTTATGTTTTAAGAGTTGGTGTTTATGGGCATTACAGTTTCGGTCTGCTGGGGCCCTTGTGCCCTTTTCCTGCTCACTGCTGAATGCCCCTGCCTGCATTGTGAACCTGCTGTGTCAAGAACTCTCTCGTTTAGTGTTTGATCTGACTGCTGGCCCTATGGGGGCTTTCTTAATTTGTACCAGACACTGTGGTAGTAAACATCGTTATGTTAGAAAGTAGAGACATTTTTCTCAAGAAACAGAAGGAGAGGAGAATGTTTGCACAGACTTTTGTTTGCTTATCTGACGTTCAAAAGACATGTTAATTGATTAGTACATGCAGTAACCCAAGTGCAGTCTGAACCAATTACCAACGAGTTTTTGTCAGCACTCATCTGATTCCTTCTGCTTTCAGGACTGGGTTGAGGATGTCAGAAATGAACTTGTAAAAACTCAGAGAAATAAAAGTAAACTTAAGGAAATGTATGAAGGAATGTACAAGAATTTGGGAGATGTGAAGACTCCTGGCCTTGGATGGCTGAGGAAACAGTTTGTTCAGGTACGCATGGTGACTGAATAGCACTGGCACTGTGTGCTTCTGTAAAAGGCTCTAGCAAGTCAAAGGAGAGGAGCCAGATCACAGCTTCCACATGTGCAGCAGGACTAGGTGAAGCAAGAGATGGAGTTTAGGACTTCAGGATTTCATTGTTGGGAGCTATGGAGCTGGAATAGCTCAGCTTTCCCTCATGACCGCCCCACAGGCTTTGTGGTCCCGCTGCCTGCCCCAGGTCCTCAGCCAGGGATTCTCTGTGATCATGAGCAGAGATCTGGAATTACAGAAAGGATTTTGCAAAATGAATTGAGATCTAGAATAGTGAGAGTTGGTGTAAAGAAGAAAAAAAAAAAAAAAAAAAAAAAAAGTGATGAGTGAAGAAGAAAAAAGCACAAACCCAAGTCTAATTTGCATGTAAATTGTTTGGATCTGAGCTGATTTGATTATTGCAACTCAAGAGCAAGCTCTTGATTTGTGATAGTTCTGTGGAAACATCAGCTGTGAAGAGTCAAGAGCCAGCAGGAAAGCTTAATGAGTGTAAGTTGTTGTTAAGAAGACAAACTATTGATCTATCCACTCACATAGCAGCCTTATCAGACCCACAACTTCACAGAACCATAGAATCCTTAGATTTGGAAGGGATCTTTAAAGATCATCTTGTCCAACTCCTGCAATGAACAGGACAACTGGCCTTTGTCCTGTTTTTGACCCTTATGCTTTTCTCATCTGGAAGAACTCCACTATTGGCATCAGAAGTCCTTGATTAAACTGCCACAGTTAAGAAATCACATCTATGAATGGCTTGTTGAGGGAATGTGTGAGTAATTGTATTTTGGGAACCAGGAGATAAGACCACAGGTCTTGTAGCTTAAGGTGTGCTTTGAAAACAAGAGGGAATGGGAGGTACTGTCCCAGATCCTGCTGAGAGTGAAAATGTTCTGGGTCAGTTCAGTAGTCTCTTGGACTAGGTAGGAGTTGGACCTAATGATCTTCTGGGCCTCTTCCAACTCTGGATATTCTGTGATTCTCTAAGTGTAACAAGCAGCATTATTGATATGCTGACCCAAAATCCAGCTGTAGCTGGAAGAGGGAAAGAGGGATAGGCTTCTGGTTTAGTCATAGCAAAAGGTTTGTGGTCCAATTCTGTGGAGCTCTGGTATCATCGGGGTTGGGAACTGTCAGTATTTCTGTTGCTAGCAGCTGGTGGGGGTCTATGAAACAGGCATTGTAAGGGTTCTGACAGGATAGAAATTGATGGAGGAAAAGATCTGGAGCAGGAGAAAGATGGAAATGTTTCAGGAGGACAGATGAAACTGTGTGTCTGGATGGGAAGGTACTGTTGTAGTGTTCCTGGGGAGTTCCAAGCACTGTCCTAATGGGATTCATGTCTGTGAATGAACCTCAGGCTTTTGGGAAGGATTTTGACAGTCATTTTGGAAAAGGCGGTTCAAAGCTGTTGAATATGAAGGCCAGTGATTTTAATGAGATCACAACATCTCTTCTCACAAAAATGAACAAAACCCATAAAGAACCTGCAAACCTGAAAGAGTGTTCACCATGGATGAGTGAATTCAGAGCTGAGTTCTTGAGGAATGAGCTGGAGGTCCCTGGTAAGTTCCCTTTCAGTGGTGATGTTGGACATGTCTCATCCAAGAAAGCTGCTGCTTCTGACTCTGCTGCTTATGTTGGCTGTGTGGCCCTTCGTTCTCGCCTTACACAGAGGTATTCTGAAATAACTGTTACTCAATCTCTTAAATCTGTTCTTCCGATTTAAAAAAAAAACAACTATCCAAAATCACATCTCTAACCTGAAGCATTCTTTTAAAGGCATGATTCCAGGAAAATCTGAGAGTTAGATCTAATATATGCTTAATTCAAACTCAGCAAGGATGTTTCCTCTCAAAATATTAAGATTTGAAAATCTAACTGCTAAAGAAGGGAAGGCTACTGGTAATTTGAAGATAAAAATGTGTAATGCAAATGGGTTTTTATGTATTTTCATATATTTTCTTGAAAGATATAATTTTGTCAATTGAACAAAATATTTAGAAGAGTTTTTTTCTATTATTAAACACACTTTAAAAAATACTGCTGATACTATTGAAAAGCAAACTGTGTCAATTTTTCCTTTCCTCACCCCCACCCCCCCCACAGGTCAGTACGATGGAAAGGGAAAACCTCTGCCAGAGTACCATGTGAAGATCTCTGGGTTTGATGAACGGGTATGTTGGTGAGCTTGAGTTCCAGTTCTGGTGTTGTGCACCTGTGGCCATATTTGGTCTGGAGAATTTGACAATAGAAAGGTGGTTGCTGTGTACACATCTTGGAGCACTTAAATGCTGTTTTGCAGAACTTTCTTCGGTCTTTGAGTAGTAATTGAGCAACTTCATTGTGCCATCTGGGAACGCCAGAGAGGCTTAATTTCAGTAGCGATTCTGTCAGACCAAATCTTGTGTCACAAATACTTGTTTTTTCCTGTCTTCCAAGATAATGGTATTGGAATCCTTGAGGAAACCCAAGCGCATAACAATCCGAGGCAGCGATGAGCAGGAGCATCCTTTTCTTGTCAAAGGTGGAGAAGACCTGCGACAAGACCAACGCGTTGAGCAGCTGTTTGATGTAATGAACATCGTCCTTTCCCGAGACGCTGCCTGCAGCCAAAGGAATATGCAGTTGAAAACTTACCAGGTCATCCCCATGACCACAAGGTAGGATTTTATCTTGAAGGGGCAGAAATTCTTATAATAACATCTGTTGTTGCAGTGTTGGAAAGTACGGTCTTTGTGTGCCAGATTCTGCTTCAGGAGTGTTTTGGGTCTTGGCTTGCTTTTGTATTTATTTTTTTCCTTTTGAAACTGCTTTGTCTGGAAACTGTATCTCAGAGTATATTTAAATTGGCAGCTTTCTTCGATCTTTTAGCAGACACTAGAATGCATTGCTTCCAATTCTGTGTTGTTCTGACTCTAAGCTACTTGTTCATGTATCTGATTACTTTTGTTCCAGGCTGGGACTCATCAAGTGGCTGGAAAATACCTGTACTTTGAAAGAATTCCTGAGGAACAGCATGACTGAAGAGGAATACACCAACTATAACAGGTGATGTTTGGCTTTGCTGTCTCTTCTAAAGGGATTCCTGCTAATGGATTCATTGTGATACTGACCATCTTGTGGCCTCTTGTTTCCTTTATTTAAAGCAAAGAAAAAAAAGTACCTATAAGCAAGGAGGCACTCTGTACTTCCTGACCCAAATTAGTAATTAGCAACTGTTTGTTTAATGAGTACCGCTGTACCTGGAATATCCTCCACCCAGCTTGTTTAAACAAGAGGCTTATAATCGTGTGTGACGTCGTTATCATCACCATTTCCTTATCAGCAGATTGATTTTTTACAAGCGAAGGATTTTGATCTCCTGATTTGATCAGGCAGGAAATGGACGTCGGTCAGCAAGGGGAGGAGAGGAGATGGGGGAGCAGAGACAGACCTGTTCAGAGGCTGCATTCAGCAGTGAGTCCAGGATGGAGGAAATTGGCAGATATGCAAAACACAGCTGTGAAAGAACATTGTCTCTGGCTGTGTGCAAAGGCTGGATGTGAATAAGTGAGCTTTATGTCTCCTGCTTGTAATCAAGGGATGAATATTTGTAAAATGGGTTGATTTTAGCATGTCAGCCTGGAAGTTTCTATATATTCAATTTCTGTCCTGGAATTTAGAAACGTGATTTCATTTACTGACTTCTTTCCTTAGTGCATGCTCTCTGTTTGGGCATGTCCAAGAGTTGTCATCAGTTATTTTTACTAGTTCTCCTTCTTACTGGAGGAAGTTCCAGTGTGCAGGTTGGACTGCAAAGAGCCTTTGTTTCTATAGTTGATTTTTGACTGAGCGTTTAGGAATTACTACAGTTCTCTCATCACTGGTATCTAGTTTGTTTCAGTGAGCAACAGCGTTAATGTTGATCCCACTTCAGTTACTGAAAGAGGAGGAGGACTTGCTTGGAAGCTTCTCATGAGGGGAGGTTTCTAATACTCTAAATGTAGATCATCCGTATCTTTCTAAAAAACAGTTGATGATTTATCACACACAGAGTTTTGTTATTGTGTATGGACTTGAAACTCTTCAGCTGAATCAGTTAGGACACTTGCACTGAGCTGTGGATGAACAGCAGCACTCCTAAAGGAGGACTCTGAAATTCTTACAGGCAGTATTTCAGTTGGAGCGAGGGTGAATAAATGCCTGAAGTTTTCAAGTCTTTTGTCCAAAGTGATGGGCTACTCAGTCTATAAATGACAAATATTTCTTAAATGAAAAGGATCTCTATACCTCGGAATATGGCTAGCAGGTTTAGTGGGCATGATGTTGATGGGCTGATGGTTGGAAAAGACTACTGAGCTCATCTAGTTCAACCTTATTGTTCTGGAGGGAGAACAGATGGCTGTTCAACTCAGTTGCTGTTTCCGTAGAACAGACCAGTTCTACAGCAGTTTAATGGCTAGCATAATAATGTATGCAGATAAGATGAGAGGGGAAAAAACAGTTGTAGGTAGTGTAACTAATGAAGTCTGGATTAATACTTAAGTCCTCCAAGTTCCCTTTCCTTCCCTCCTATACATGCTGAAAAGATAACAGACTGCCTTCTGCACTCCTTATCTGCTTGGATGGACAAAAAACAGTGTTATGGGGCAGGCAGCATAATGCCTCTCAGGTGGATAAGACATTATGGTAAAAACATTTTTTCTTCCCTGGAGAGGTTATTTTAGGTCTTTCTTCTCAAGGCAGCTTCTGATTTTTAGGGCACCTGTTGGAAATCGATGTCTTTGAGACATTAATGCCTAATCTTCCATTAAATATGACTGAAATGCATTCAGAACCTGTGGGGAAGGAGATGGATGGATCAACACGTGCACTGACTGCATATGCATCATTTTCATAGCAAGGATAGAATTAATACAGGTTACAGCTCCCATGCTATATCCCCTGGCTTGTAGCAGTACACTCTCAATCTGCAGATATTCAGGTACAGAATTGGTAAGATAATGCAGAGAAATCAACCTTATCATTTTTTCTTTTTTTCCTTCCTATGTCCACAGCCGAAAAGGACCTCGTGCTGCCTATAATGACTGGCTGTCCAAAATGGGTGGGAAGGCACAAGGCTTATCTCGATACTCTGCTATGTACAAGTAAGTTTTAGGACAACTGCATGTAAAGTATACAGACCATGCACACATACACACAATTGTAGGACAGCCAGGAAAAAGTAATCTACTTTTATAGTATGCTGCCTAGACCTATTTTTTGCTCGTGTGTTAGACTGCTTTGTCTAACATGAGACGTTCTGCAGGAGGACTTTAGTGCTAATAAAATGCTAGTAGAGTACAGGAATGCTTCCACAAGTTTGCTCACCTCTTTAGGACAGTGTCTAGAAGCAGATGTTCTTCTTCAGCTGTCTTTTCTGGGTATCTTATTCCTGATTATGGTCTCAGGTAGGCTGCCTGAGAGCCAGAGCACCTGCTGAAGTTGGGCAGAGAGAATGCCACTATGATTCACTAATAAGTTCAGAATATGTGATGTGAGCATCCTCTCAAAGGAACTTCAGCACCTGCTCAAGTCTCATACTGTGCTGGGGAAGGAAAGGTTCCCAGTGGAGCATTTTGATGAGCTCATAACCTTCTTAAACAGGTGATGCTTAAACAGAAGCTTCTTGCTTCTTTGGGGAGAGCTTTGACTCGTTTATCTGAGTGTGTCTATATTAACATTTTCATTCAGATCAGGAATGTGCTTTTGGAGTACATTCCCGGTTACCGCCGCTTACCTCATGTACTCAGGGACAGCTCAGCGATGCAAGCCAGCGTGTTGCTGCTTTCCAATGAAACTCAGCTGGATGTCTGCCCCAGTGCCTTCAGCTGCCTGCAAGCACTCTGCTTGTAGCAGTGGACCTGAGCTGGCCCAAAGCAGTCACCCTCCCTCCCCCAGATGTGTGGCATGAGTGTCCTCGGCACCAGCTGCTTTGTCTCCCCTTCTGGGGCACTATTTTCTGGTGTAAATGTGACCATTGCGCATTGCTGAGAAGTTCCACTTAGGCACTAGCTACTCTGCATGGAACAGGTTATCCAACCAGAAAGACTGTATTGCTCCATTAAATCTTAACCCATCTACCTAATGTAGGGGAAAGCAGGCCGAGCTACACACTGCTTCATAGTCAGAAATTTTCATCTCAGAAATAACTGTTTGGAAAAAGGGATGAGGATTTATTTTAATAATTTTGATCTCTGGAGGTCCCTTCCAACCCCTACAATTCTGTGATTCTGTAATAGCAGATAGAATATTTTGGGCAAGCTCTGTGTGTGAGCTGTTATATTGCTTACTGATGGAAATAAACACCCAAATGTAGTCACATACATTCCCTGGCTGTTATTTCGGTGGCTGACATTCTTTGGTCAATTTGCAGAAATGCAAGCCGCACAGAAACAGTTACTGCCTTCAAGAGCAGGGAGAACAGTGTTCCAGAAGATCTGCTGCGGTGAGTATGCCTTTAATGACTGCTTGTTGGGAAACAGAAGCTGATGGCTTATCTGCATGCAACAAGTGACTTCTGTTCTGCCCAGGAGAGCCTTTGTGAAGATGAGCACATCTCCTGAAGCTTTCCTGGCTCTGCGGTCCCACTTTGCCAGCTCGCACGCACTGATGTGCATCAGTCACTGGATACTTGGAATTGGAGACAGGCACCTGTCCAACTTCATGATTAACAAGGACACGGGTGGCATGGTGGGAATAGACTTTGGGCACGCGTTTGGCTCAGCTACGCAGGTATTTGTTGTGTAACTTGTTTGTTACAGCTTTTGCACATGCAATTACAAACGTGTTCTCTGTACTTCAATCTGGGGCTTCCGATTTGGCCACCGTTGTGATGCAAAATAACCTTTATTTCTAGCTAATAGAATAAAACCTGTTTCCAGGCACTCTCAGGGAAACAGGGAGCTATAGAGTTTCATGTAAAGGGGAGAGGGTGTGAAGAAATAGACAGTCCATACAGTGGTATTGTTTTACCGTGTGCTTTCAGCCACTGCCACTGGGTGCTCACAGGCAGAGCTGCGATGGCACGGTGTGGCTCTGTTCCACTAAGCTGCACCATTTCACTTCAGTGACAAAGGAGGTTTCAAGGCTCGAAAAGAAGGAAAAAAAGAAACAACAAGCTTGTAACCCTTCTGTCACAAGGTTTCTTACTTTTTGTTTTCTAATTCGTGCTTTCTTTTGGCTGTCCTTCCCATCGGTCAGTTTCTGCCCGTGCCGGAGCTGATGCCTTTCCGCCTGACGCGCCAATTTGTGAATCTGATGATGCCAGTGAAGGAGTGGGGCCTCATTTACGGTGTGATGGTGCATGCCCTGAGAGCATACCGTGCGGATCCCGATCTCCTCATCAGCACAATGGATGTGTTTGTAAAAGAGCCTTCCCTGGACTGGAAGGTGAGGGGCTTTTTTCTTTCAGTTTTCTTCACGTAAGAACTCTTAAACTTAAAAAAAAGTAAGAACAGTACTGATCCATAAGGAGGCATTTCCTGCTGCTTTGACTCAGTGCTTCTTTTCTTTCTTTGTTATACTGAGCTTATAGAGAAATTGGACTTCATCTAAAATGGCAGCATTCTATAAGTACGATGATGATGGACAAAGAAGAGTTGTCCATGTCTGTGCCGTCAGCATGTTGATCTTTGTCTGCACAATAACCCTAAAAATGTCAGTATCTTTTGATCATGTCACATTGCTTATGGCAGCAGTATAAATACTTTCAGCTTTTTGGACTGATTCATCTAATCAGTGCAGAACTTATACAACAACACTGTATTTATCTAATAATTACAGGGAAAAGAATCTGAAACAAGTTGTATTCAGGTCCACTTGTAAATTAAAGTGTAAATCATAGGCAGTCCAGATACCATCTCAGTGTTTTGCCCTCTACTGCAGCTGCAATGAGGAGCTGCTGCCATGACTTAGACATAAGATGTGGCATCTTAAAGGTCTTTTTATGTACGATAAATAGAGCAAAACTGTTTTCTCTTTAGAACTTTGAACAAAGGCAGCTGAAAAAAGGCACGTGGATTAAGGAGATAAACACCACTGAAGTAAACTGGTACCCTTTGCAAAAAATCAGCTATGTCAAAAGGAAACTTACGGGTGCCAATCCTGCACGAATCACTTGGTAAGATGCTCTCCTATTTCAAACTTCTCCACTAAGAGCTTTGGCACAGTCCTGGGTCAGACTTCGCTCCCTTCAAGCAGAATGGCAGTTAGGAAAGAGGAGAGGCAGACAGGGCAGAATTTCACCCACCCTTCTGTCAGAGCCGTTCGGTTCCACGTCGAGCTCTCTTGACACACTGCCAGCCAGAACGTCTCCCCGAGTGCTCTTGCTCCAGCGCAGGCTTCCTGAGCAGTTTTACTGTTCTGGCAGCACACATTCCCACTTGTAAGCTTGCTCAATTTCTCACTTGTCAGATTGCTGTTCTTTGTATTCATCTACACAGCTTTTAGACTAGGGGTAGTATTTAAAAACCAGTGTGCTTCTGCTAGGTAGTTGTTTGAAGCAGAACCTGATCCAGCTGTACAGGAGGCATGGAAGCACACTGCTTTCCAAAAACATCAAATATGAATGTGATAGCGTTCTCAGGTCATTTCTGTCAGTCTGGTCAGGTCTGGCTCAAACTAGAATGTCTTTCAGGCTCAGTTAAAGTACAATTAATCCCTTCCATCCTCTTTTAAAAAGACATTCTGGGTTATTCCAAAAAAGAAAGAATGTAATGAAAGCAAACTTGTTTTAAAACCTTAACATTTCTAAAAAGTGCTCAGGAGTCTCCTGCTGTCAGAGCTGTACTGGAAAAGGCAACAAAATACTCCCTGTAGGCAGAGATGAGTGGAACAAGTGGGGAGATAACTGTGGATGGGAACTGCTGTGTCCTCCTTTCAGTTAAGAGATTTTTTACCAAATTGAAATATACATGGTAATTATTCACTAATGGAGGACATTAAAAGTCACCAACTTCTGACTGGCCAAGGTGCTGTCAAAGGTAGCTATTGAGCTCCTCACCTTGAAAAATAAAGTTGCGCGAATGGTGATGGTGTCCAAAATAAAAACCCCTACCTGTTATTTATTCCTTTTAAGAACTTATTCTTGTGTTCTCAATTTTAGTGATGAGCTGCACCTGGGCTATGAGAAGTCACCTTTTTACAATGACTTTGCAGCTGTTGCTCGTGGCAGCACTGACCATAATATCAGAGCCAAAGAGCCAGAGGATGGACTGTCTGAGGAGAGCCAGGTGCGGTGCCTGATAGACCAAGCGACGGACCCCAATGTCCTCGGCAGGGTGTGGGAAGGATGGGAACCTTGGATGTGAGGCTGCTCTTGAAAGTCCACTCTGATGAGGGGAGGAACCCTCACACACAGCTGCAGCCAGTCCGAATTTTAAGGCCAAGGAGCGAAAAGCCATTTTTATCATCGTCAGTTAACTTGACTAATGCAGGAAATGTTCTTGTACTCAAACAGTGATTTGTTTACATGGTTCTGTAACCAAACAGCTGTATTGGCCTCATGTTAACATCAGTGTGGGAAAAACTGGTGAGGCTTCAGAGCTTGAGGGGCAGTCTGGAAGGTACTCCAGGCATGCAGACCAGAGCAGGAATTCACACCCTCTACGTTTGCAGCCATCCTTTCAGTGAAAGTGCGTGCTTTGTTCGTTTTTGTTTTTCTTCCCAAAGATCTTGCTGGAAACCATTCTGCAGACACATTATTTGTAATTAAAATGGGAAAGTTTTTCTGTCAATAGAAACTGTAAAGCACGTAGTATAACTAAACAGAAAATATCTTTTAATACTAGAGAACACCTGAAGTATCTGGATGGCTGTTTCATTTCTGGGTGATGAGAAAGCAGTGATAGCACCAGTTTGTTACAGCAGTTTGGTTTTTAACATTTAGACATTTTGGCCTGTGACCTCTGTACTTTATAGAGGTCTGCAGTCCTCATTTTTTTATTAATGCCAAATTAACTTTGGAAAGCCGAAGCCAAAAGGAGGCACTGACAGCACAGCAGAGAACTGCTGCGCAGTGAAGTAATAGCTGTTGCACTTTGGTATTTGCGTGTGACAAAGCTGAGGAACTGTGCGAGGTTTGGCTCTTCTTGCTGGCTGCTCTCGGTAACCTTGGTGGCAGGTACAGCACAGGTGACGAGGGGGCAAGATAGTTCTCTTAAAACATTGTGGTTATTTGTTACCCAGAGTTCAGTGCAGAAGATAACTTCCATTGATGTTTTTAATAATTATCATAAAAGATGTAATAAAAATGAGTCTTTGCCCTTTCACTGCTCTGGAGCATTCCTTCCTGCCTCTGTACCCCAGTGCACTGCACACCGGGGAGCAGGGCCTGGCCTGGCTAAGGGAGGTGGGTAGAGGGAGGCTGCAGGCAGAGTCCTGATGGCTGGGGAAGGGAACTGGCGGTGGTGCAGAAACAGCTGTTTGTTACCTTGTTTCATATTACAAAAAAGACCTCACTTAGTCAAAAATGAAAAATAAGTCTTCAGATGCACTGCCCACTTTTTAAGTTAGTTGAGGGCACTTAGCTGAAAACATCAGAAATTAGCTGTAGGTGCAGGTAGAGGTTAGAGGGCAGGTTTTTTTCCACAAGTGTGCACTGCAGTCTGTGTGTGTGTGTTCTCACGGGCAGCTATAAAGCAGGTGGCACTGTGACTGACGCTCGGGTCTAAAGTTGTCAGTCTACAAATGTAAGAAAGTTAAAGCCCAATAAAAAGCAACATGAAAAGGTGAGGAGATATTTAGTGATGAAGTGGCTGCCTGCAGGAGGTGTTAAATGGCACTTTTGGCACATACCTCTGATATATACAAGGTACTTTGACCTGTACCATAGAGGACAAAGTTTAGCTTTACAATTTAACGAGGCTCTTCTCGCTGTGACTTTTGATACCTGCAGCAGCACTGGATGTCTCTGCTTGGCAGGTCTCCTCCTGGGCTGGACCTAAGCAGGAATGTGGTGCAAGTAGCCCTGACACCACGGGCCTTGACAGCCTCTGGGAGATGCCTACAGCAGTTATAAAAACCATCAAGGTAGTTATAAAATTGGTTCCGGCCCTAAACTAAGTGTTGTAATTTGAAGCCCCAGCTACCTCAGTCCTATTAGCAATGTGTTTGTCAGCCTCACGAAGCAGTTGTGGAACAAAGTCTGCATAAAACCGCTGCCTTCTCATAAGCACTTCCCATGCAAAGCCAGTGCAATTACCCTAATGAGCAGTAAATGAGCAGGCTTTCTCTGCAGCTATACGAGCCTGAAACTAACCTCCAACATATGTAAATAGCAGTTGTCAGCCACAGTCCTCATTTCTGAATGCTTTAAATAAAATACAGAAGTTAAAGGGAAGACTGAAGCTCATCTATGAAGGAGCAAGGAAAGCACTGATGTAAGGAAAACCTCAGGCAGCCGGGCACTGTGCTTCACAGCGCGGTTTTGTTCTGGTTCCAGAAAAGAGCGAAACGATGCAGGGCTCAAAGGCAGAGAGTGCTATAGGTCTTGTGATGCACAGCACAACCTAGCAGCTGTCCACAAGTGCAGAAGGGCATTTCCTTCCTCGATTAAACAGGCAGATGTGGGCTGTAGCTGGAAGCACATCAGTTGTGTCTGAAAAGCGACGCAGCACATTAGCTTATACTCTCAGTAGGCTTCTGTTAGTGTACAGAGTAGTGCTCCCTTTAAGCTCACTGCTGACACCCCTGTCAATCTTATAATTTCCCTCTAATTAAATGTCATCTGACTGCTCAATGTAGAGGAAAACCAGCTCCAGCCTCCAGTTTCATTTCTTAATGACAAAGAAATTTAGGCATGCTGCATGTCATGCTCAGGTATTTCCTATTTCAATTCATCCCATCACCCTGCTCTACAGCTGCCTTTCCCAGCCCACGAACCAGGATTCCCCTGGAGGCTGCTCTGTCACTGGGGCAGGCAAGGCCTCCAAAGCTCTGCTGCTATCAGCCCCTCTGGCACAGTGCCGTACTTCTGCCTGGGGAGGAGAGCTCTGAGAGAATGGGGAGGATTGAAGTAAGGCTGAAGCCTTGCCCCAGTTCCTTGCCTTACCTGTGGGCTGTCCCCACATTTAGCTTTGCTGTTACACTCCCATTCCTCAGGTTCCTGGGAGTCACAGCTGGCACTGGAGAGTGAAGTGTGTCTATTCTCTCCGGAAAACTCGTAGAGAGTTTCCTTGTTTCTTTTTGTCTTCTATGCTCAACCATGACCAGCTTTTACAGAAATTCAGGTGCTCATAATGTTTTTTAATGCTCTGTAAAACTTACCACAGGCAAGGAGACTTAGTGCCTCAGGTACACAGCAGTTTGAGTGATCCAAGTTCTTGTCTTTTCTCTGCCTGTGAAAGCTGAACATGAGTCAGCAACATGCCCCTGCAGCAAGGCAGCTGGTGGTGTCCTGGCTGTGTGATGACGGCATGGCCAGTAGGCCGAGGGGTGAGCTGAGGTCACAGCTGGAGCATGGAGCTCAGGTCTGGGTCCTCAGTACAAGAGAGAGCTGGGCTGTGGGCTGGACACAACACAGGGCCACCTGTGAGCAGAGGCTGAGAGAACCAGGCCTGTTTAGCCTGAAGGAATTTCCCAGGGATCTCACCAGTGTTAATAAATACCTGAAGGGAGGGAGCAATGAAGCCAGGCTCTTTACAATGGTTCCCAGCGCCAGGATAAGAGGCAGTGGGCACAACCTGGCACACAGGATGTTCCCTCAGAGCACCAGGAGCACTTCTGTGCTGTGCAGGTGACAGAGCGCTGGCAGAGGCTGTGTGTGGGCTCTGCAGCTCACAGACCTTCAGCAGCTGCCTGGATGTGGGCCTGGGTCCCTGCTCTGGTGTCCCTGATGGAACGGGAGTTGGGCCTGATGGGCACTGCCAGCCTCAGCCAGTCTGGGGTGCTGTGAAATTGTTCATGCAACAAAACCGCTGAAAGCTGTGGAGTGCAGGTCTTATGGGGAGCAGTTGAGAGAACTGGGATTGATCAATCTGGGGAGGAGAAAGCTCAGGGGAGACCTTGTTGCTCTCTACAGTCGCCTACACGGAGTCTGTAGCGAGGTGGGGATCAGTCTCTTATCCCAGGTTACTAGCAATAGGACAAGAGGTAATAGCCTTAAATTGTGCCAGAAGATGTTCAGGTGGGATATTAGGAGGAAAAAAAACCCTATACTCGGAAAGAGTGGTGAGGCAGTGGCAGAGGCTGCTCAGGGAGGTGGTGGAGTCAGCATCTCTGGAGGTGTTCAACAAACACAGAGATGTGGCACTCAGAGGATGGGCTGGCAGTTGTACCAGATGGTCTTAGAGGTCTTTTCCAACCTTAATGACTCTAGAATTCTATGCAAACAGCTTCTGAGACTTCAGAAGAATGTGGCTGTATTCCTGCCTTGAATCCCTGAATCCTACTTTGGTAAATAGCATCGCTTTTTTACTTACTTGCTTAGTTGCCCCCGAGCTTCACACCGTGAGGAGGAAGCACCGAGACCTACCACCTGAGCTGGGCTCCTCACCTGCTGGAACGCCGGGACGAAGGCAGCCGGGGCAAGCCGGTCTTTACCATCACGAACCTGGGCAGCTCGTGCCCCTTTCCCACCTCGGAGCCGCGCCGGCCGCCCGCACCGCAGGGCTCCGCGTCCGAGCGCTCGCCTCGCGCCTCGGGAGGGCGCTGGGGTGCTGGGAGCGGGGCCGAGCGGAGCCGTCGCGGCCCCGGTGGGACGGGGCGACGCAGGGAGGGTGCAGGAACCGGGGACCCGGCACCTCCGCCTCCCTCCGTCCCCCCGGGGCCGCCAGGTGGCATCGCTCTGCGGTGCCCGAGGGAAGCGGCGTGCAGGTGCCAAGGGAGGAGCCGCGCGGACAGGGGCCGGCAGCACCTCACCCTTTCCCACCCCTCCGCGCACACACGCACACCCGAGAGGCAGGGACGAGCCCGGCCACCTCCCCCTCCTCCTCCTCCTCCTTCACGGCCTCGCACCCCACCCGCTCCCGCCTCCGGGTCCCCGGGGGTGCCGGGAACACCCCGCGCCCGTCACTGGGACGGGAGGCGGGGCCGCCGCCGTATAAGAAGGCACCGAGCGGCCGCCTGCACTGCCAGGTCCCGAGACGCGCCCGCGGGGAGCAGCGCCCGGCGCAGCACAGCGCAGCACAGCAGTCCGGAGCCGCTCCGCAGCCCGGTAGCGCTCCGCAGCCGCAGGCAGCAGCCCGGCCCCGCTCCCCTCCGCCCGTCGGAAGCTGTGGAGCCGCGAGCGGCGCGCAGCAGCGGGTGGTGCCCGCGGCCCCGAGCCCCCATGAGCGCCGCCGCCCTCTACAGCCTGGACTCGCCGGCATGCTATAGGAGCTGGTGCCCCGAGCCCGCCAACTTCTACGACGCCAAGGTGGGCAGCGGCGGGCCGGGCCCCGCCTGCAAGCCGGGCGGCCGCGCCATGAGCGCCGAGGAGGCGGCGGGCGGCGGCGGCGGCGCGGACCTGGCCGAGCTGAGCGCGGCCGCGCCGGCCATGTACGAGGACGAGAGCGCCATCGACTTCAGCTCCTACATCGACTCCATGTCGGCCGTGCCCAACCTGGAGCTGTGCAACGACGAGCTGTTCGCCGACCTCTTCAACAGCAACCACAAGCCCGAGCGGGGCGGGGACTACGGCGAGTACCTGCCGCCCGCCGCCAGGGAGCCGGGCCCCGCCGGCAGCGCCCCACCGGGCGCCGGGCCCCGCGCCGCCCCCGCCTCCTCCTCCTCCTCCCCGCCGCCCTCCTCCGCCTCCTCCGCCGCCTCCTCGCGCGGCGCCCTCAAGCAGGAGCCCGAGTGGAGCGACGCCGAGCTCTCGTCCTCGCTGCTGCCCTCGCAGATCGCCACCTGCGCGCAGACCATCATGAACCTGGGCGGGCAGCCCACGCCGCCCACCTCCCCCGAGCCGGCGGGCGGCTGCTCCCCGCCGGGCTGCCCCGCGCGCTCCCCCGGCC
>NW_024962263.1:50615153-50616462 GCF_019238085.1 Lagopus leucura | reverse complement strand
GAGTACCGGCAGCGCCGCGAGCGCAACAACATCGCCGTGCGCAAGAGCCGCGACAAGGCCAAGCGGCGCAACCAGGAGATGCAGCAGAAGCTGCTGGAGCTCTCGGCCGAGAACGAGAAGCTGCACAAGAAGATCGAGCAGCTCACCCGGGACTTGAGCGGCCTGCGGCACTTCTTCAAGCAGCTGCCCGCCGCCTCCTTCCTGCAGCCCGGCTCGGCGGGCTCCGACTGCCGGTAGCGGCGCGGCGAGGCCGGCCCGCGGGGCGGGCGTCTCTTACCTCAGGGCCGCGCGGAGCGGAGCGGAGTGGAGGTGCCGGGCCGGGCCCACCCGGCGGTGCGCGGCGCTCCGGGCGCGGGGCCGCGGCGTTCGCCGCGAAGAAGCGAAAGGAACCGAAGCTACGCGTCTTTTCGTTCGCTCCCTTAAGTTATTTTTGTAACGGTAGTCCCTGTCTTTTCTACGTGTTACTCGAACCGATGCAGCTATGGTACATCTGTTAACGATCCGAACACCCGTGTGCGCTAGGCGGTAGGACGGCGAGGACCGAGCATGACCTTTTATATCGATTTTTACAGCATTTCTTAAGAATAAAACCGAACGAGTATTTTAAAGACGCTCCGCTCTCGTCTGTGCCGTACGGCTGCGGGCGGGCGCGGCGCTCGGGGCGAGGGAGCGGGGCGGGGCCGCGGGCCGGGGCTGTGCCGGCGGCAGAGCTGCGCTGCGCTGCGGGCGGGGCCGCCCTCCGGCCCGGGCCAGGTGAGGGAACGGGCGCGGGGCGAGCGGCGCGACGCCGCTGTGGCGGGTGCGCACGGAGCCGCTCTCCGCCCGCCGCACTGAGGGACTCCTGCCCTTCGCTCTCGCCGTTTACGAAACCCACCCTCAGCCCGAGCTCTTACGCCGACCCCCATATCGGCTCCCCCGGGCGAGCTAGAGGGCAGGGCTCCGATGTTAGCCGGCCGCAGGGACGCGCGGCACCCCCCGAACACGCGGACTCGGAATGCGGGACATCTCAACACAAGCGCTGGTCAAGTCTTAGTGCCATTTATTACCCGGCGGTAACCGACACCGCCGCTCGGAACCAGCCGCTTCCGTGGGTCCCGCCGGCAGAGCTGCCCCGCGGCATTCATTGCAGAAGCGGCAGTAACGTGTTTGCCGTTGACATAACAGAATACAAAACGTCCCAACCGTTCGGAACTCCAGAACAAGGCGTTCGACGTGCCATAACAACAAACGGCTCAGCACAAGAGCCGGGGCGGCCGAGCAGAGCTCTGTGCGCTCCGTACACCCCCCCGTTTGACGGCCTCCCTTCTCG